>NW_026511371.1:0-54591 GCF_027579735.1 Bombina bombina | reverse complement strand
TATCCCTCCCGTCATCCGTGTACTTTTGCTTTGGTATTGGTATCCCAGAAGTAATGATGACCCGTGGACTGATCACACTTAACAGAAGAAAACATAATTTATGCTTACCTGATAAATTCCTTTCTTCTGTAGTGTGATCAGTCCACGGCCCGCCCTGTTTTTTTAAGGCAGGTAAATATTTTTTTAAATTATACTCCAGTCACCACTACACCCTTGGCTTCTCCTTTCTCGTTAGTCCTTGGTCGAATGACTGGAGGTGACGTAGAGGGGAGGAGCTATATAGCAGCTCTGCTGGGTGAATCCTCTTGCACTTCCTGTAGGGGAGCAGTTAATATCCCAGAAGTAATGATGACCCGTGGACTGATCACACTACAGAAGAAAGGAATTTATCAGGTAAGCATAAATTATGTTTTTTAATGCATTTTGGAAGTTGTGAAGCCGAGCAATGCAATATAGCCTTTAACAAAAATGGAGAGATCAATCCTTCTTCGAGTGATGTAAATGTAAGAGAATTAGTTTCAGTTATCCAATCTACAGCAAAACGTGCTAACATTGCTATATTATATTTTGTAATGTCGGGAAGGGCTAGTCCTCCATCTTCTAGATTACATATTAATTTTGTTATGGACAGCATATTTCTCCTCTTGCCCCATAGAAATATGGCACAATCTTTATAGAACTTCTTAATATCTTTACTATGTATAAGCAGCGGGACATTCTGCATAATATATATTAATTGTGCAAATAAGATAGTTTTAATAATCATGACCTTAGCTGGGAGGGAAATGGGGAAAGTTTTCCATCTTTCAAACTTAGTTGCTTTCCTGAAAAAATGTGTAAAATTCAGCCTATACCATTGTTTTGAATCCGCATGTAGATATATTCCTAAGTATTTAATAGCTAGAGTCTCTTTAAATACGCAATCCTTAATACTATTTCTGTTTTGGTGGATCCATAAGATTTCAGACTTACTAGTATTTACTTTGTATCCTGAAAAGGAAACAAATGTCTTAATAATATTCAGAATCTTTGGTATATTCTTTTTAGTATTTTCCACAAATAACAGCAGATCATCTGCATATAATAGTAAGACTATGTTTTGTTCTCCTATACAAATAACTTTTATCTCTTCCCGCAAGAGGATAGCGAGAGGCTCTATAGAGATGTTAAATAGCAGAGGTGAAAGTGGGCAGCCCTGTCTAGTTCCCCTATTCAACGTAAAGTTATCTGTCTGACTACCATTAATCAATATAGAGGAGATTGGATAATCGTACATTGTCCTAATAAATTGAATAAAATGCCCAGAAAATCCAAACTTTTCTAGAGATGTATATAAGTGGTCCCATATTATAGAATCAAATGTTTTTTCAGCATCCACTGCAATTAATGCCAAGTCTTGTTTAATGTGGGCTTTATCCTCTAACTTATCCCTATAGTATTCAAGAACTAATGTGACATTGCGCATGTTTTTAGTAAGGGCTCTTCCAGTCATAAAACCAGATTGTTCTACATGTATAATATGCTCAAGGCACAACTTCAATCTGTTAGCAATAATATGTGTTAATAGCTTATAGTCTGTGTTCAACAGAGATATAGCTCTGTAAGACCCTGGGTCTAGTGGATTTTTATATTTTTTTAAGATTAAAGTTATATTGGATGCCGCAAAATATTTAGACATTTTTTGTGTATAAATATAATATTGATTAAAAAGATTGGTTAGAGTGTCTACTATTTCTATTTTTAGAATTTTATACATTTCTGCGGGTATCTGGTCTGGACCCGGGGCTTTATTACATTTAGCATATTCTATAGCTTCTATCACTTCCTCTCTAGTAATAGGACTGTTTAGAGCATTTATACAATCTTGTGGAACTTTGGGTGGCTTCACTCTATGCCAAAAGGCACTTTTATTGTTTGTATCCAGTTCTCCGGATGCATAAATCTCTTGATAATATCTCAAGAAAATCTCTTTAATCTTAGAGAGATCTGTATATATATTTTGCTCACTTACAATGGCTTCTATTATGTTATTTTTTTTTCTGGCTTTATCTAATCTAGATAAGAATTTAGCAGATTTACCATGATGACCTTTATAAATTGCGTTCAGTTTCAATTCTTCCCAAATACTTTTCTGTTTAATAAACAGATCTCTTTCAAGTTTTGCTTGTTGATATTTATCCCATAAATTTTTACTAGGCTCATTCATATATTTATGGTATACATTACGCACTTGGTTAGATAGCTGGGTCTCCTTAGCTTTGGCCTTTTTCTTTTTTATTATCATATATGCTTTAATCTCACCTCTTAGCCAGGCTTTCGCCGTTTCCCAAAAAATCTCTATAGGATTTATTGAATATATTATAATCTCTCCATTTTTGTATCAACCAGTTGCAAAAATCCTCATTATTAACTAAGGCCTAGATTTAGAGTTCGGCGGTAGCCGTCAAAACCAGCGTTAGAGGCTCCTAACGCTGGTTTTGGCCGCCCGCTGGTATTTGGAGTCAGTGATTAAAGGGTCTAACGCTCACTTTTCAGCCACGACTTTTCCATACCGCAGATCCCCCTACGCCATTTGCGTAGCCTATCTTTTCAATGGGATCTTTCTAACGCTGGTATTTAGAGTCGTTTCTGCAGTGAGCGTTAGAGCTCTAACGACAAGATTCCAGCCGCCTGAAAATAGCAGGAGTTAAGAGCTTTCTGGCTAACGCCGGTTTATAAAGCTCTTAACTACTGTACCCTAAAGTACACTAACACCCATAAACTACCTATGTACCCCTAAACCGAGGTCCCCCCACATCGCCGCCACTCGATTAAAATTTTTAACCCCTAATCTGCCGACCGCCACCTACGTTATACTTATGTACCCCTAATCTGCTGCCCCTAACCCCGCCGACCCCTATATTATATTTATTAACCCCTAACTTGCCCCCCACAACGTCGCCGCAAGCTACTTAAAATAATTAACCCCTAATCTTCCGACCGCAAATCGCCGCCACCTACGTTATCCCTATGTACCCCTAATCTGCTGCCCCTAACATCGCCGACCCCTATGTTATATTTATTAACCCCTAATCTGCCCCCCACAACGTCGCCGACACCTACCTACACTTATTAACCCCTAATCTGCCGACCGGAGCTCACCGCTATTCTAATAAATGTATTAACCCCTAAAGCTAAGTCTAACCCTAACACTAACACCCCCCTAACTTAAATATAATTTACATCTAACGAAATAAATTAACTCTTATTAAATAACTTATTCCTATTTAAAGCTAAATACTTACCTGTAAAATAAATCATAATATAGCTACAATATAAATTACATTTATATTATAGCTATTTTAGGATTAATATTTATTTTACAGGCAACTTTGTAATTATTTTAACCAGGTACAATAGCTATTAAATAGTTAAGAACTATTTAATAGTTACCTAGTTAAAATAATTACAAATTGACCTGTAAAATAAATCCTAACCTAAGTTATAATTAAACCTAACACTACCCTATCAATAAAATAATTAAATAAACTACCTACAATTACCTACAATTAACCTAACACTACACTATCAATAAATTAAATAAACACAATTGCTACAAATAAATACAATTAAATAAACTATCTAAAGTACAAAAAATAAAAAAGAACTAAGTTACAGAAAATAAAAAAATATTTACAAACATAAGAAAAATATTACAACAATTTTAAACTAATTACACCTACTCTAAGCCCCCTAATAAAATAACAAAGACCCCCAAAATAAAAAATTCCCTACCCTATTCTAAAATACAAAAATTACAAGCTCTTTTACCTTACCAGCCCTGAACAGGGCCCTTTGCGGGGCATGCCCCAAGAATTTCAGCTCTTTTGCCTGTAAAAAAAAACATACAATACCCCCCCCCCCCAATATTACAACCCACCACCCACATACCCCTAATCTAACCCAAACCCCCCTTAAATAAACCTAACACTAAGCCCCTGAAGATCTTCCTACCTTGTCTTCACCTCACCAGGTATCACCGATCCGTCCTGGCTCCAAGATCTTCATCCAACCCAAGCGGGGGTTGGCGATCCATAATCCGGTGCTCCAAAGTCTTCCTCCTATCCGGCAAGAAGAGGACATCCGGACCGGCAAACATCTTCTCCAAGCGGCATCTTCTATGTTCTTCCATCCGATGACGACCGGCTCCATCTTGAAGACCTCCAGCGCGGATCCATCCTCTTCTTCCGACGACTAGACGACGAATGACGGTTCCTTTAAGGGACGTCATCCAAGATGGCGTCCCTCGAATTCCGATTGGCTGATAGGATTCTATCAGCCAATCGGAATTAAGGTAGGAATTTTCTGATGGGCTGATGGAATCAGCCAATCAGAATCAAGTTCAATCCGATTGGCTGATCCAATCAGCCAATCAGATTGAGCTCGCATTCTATTGGCTGTTCCGATCAGCCAATAGAATGCGAGCTCAATCTGATTGGCTGATGGGATCGGCCAATCGGATTGAACTTGATTCTGATTGGCTGAATTGTACCTGGTTAAAATAATTACAAAGTTGCCTGTAAAATAAATATTAATCCTAAAATAGCTATAATATAAATGTAATTTATATTGTAGCTATATTATGATTTATTTTACAGGTAAGTATTTAGCTTTAAATAGGAATAAGTTATTTAATAAGAGTTAATTTATTTCGTTAGATGTAAATTATATTTAAGTTAGGGGGGTGTTAGTGTTAGGGTTAGACTTAGCTTTAGGGGTTAATACATTTATTAGAATAGCGGTGAGCTCCGGTCGGCAGATTAGGGGTTAATAATTGAAGGTAGGTGTCGGCGATGTTAGGGAGGGCAGATTAGGGGTTAATACTATTTATGATAGGGTTAGTGAGGCGGATTAGGGGTTAATACATTTATTATAGTAGCGCTCAGGTCCGCTCGGCAGATTAGGGGTTAATAAGTGTAGGTAGGTGTCGGCGACGTTGTGGGGGGCAGATTAGGGGTTAATAAATATAACATAGGGGTCGGCGATGTTAGGGGCAGCAGATTAGGGGTACATAGGGATAACGTAGGTGGCGGCGGTTTACGGAGCGGCAGATTAGGGGTTAAAAGTGTAATGCAGGGGTCAGCGATAGCGGGGGCGGCAGATTAGGGGTTAATAAGTGTAAGGTTAGGGGTGTTTAGACTCGGGGTACATGTTAGAGTGTTAGGTGCAGACGTAGGAAGTGTTTCCCCATAGGAAACAATGGGGCTGCGTTAGGAGCTGAACGCTGCTTTTTTGCAGGTGTTAGGTTTTTTTTCAGCTCAAACAGCCCCATTGTTTCCTATGGGAGAATCGTGCACGAGCACGTTTTTGAGGCCGGCCGCGTCCGTAAGCAACTCTGGTATCGAGAGTTGCATTTGCGGTAAAAATGCTCTACGCTCCTTTTTTGGAGCCTAACGCAGCATTTGTTTGAACTCTCGATACCAGAGTTAAATTTATGGTGCGGCCAGAAAAAAACCTGCGGAGCGTTAACAGCCCATCTACCGCCGAACTCTAAATCTAGGCCTAAGAATTTAGGGAAAAAGAAATTATTCCCTATCACTTTTTGATTTGGTCTTAACCAGATATCTAGTGCAATGATCGCGTGGTCAGACATACTTATATCATGTATCTTAGTTTTTGTTTCTAAAATAAAAAGTTCATTTGATATTAAAAAAAAGTCTATCCTAGATAGAGAGCCAAAAGCTTTCGAATCACAAGTAAACATTTTAGTGTCAGGATGTTGTTTGCGCCATATGTCATGAAGCTTAAGATTTTTACATATTTGTAGAAATATTTTTTAGGACTAAATTTATCTAATTTTGTAGGTGTTAAATTCAAGTCACCTGCTAATATTATGTTTTGTCCAATATATTCAGATAAATGAAAAATTAGGTTGTTCCAGAAGTTTACATCTGTTTTATTGGGGCCGTATATATTACATAAAATTAACTTAGTTCCATTAACCTGTAGTTCTACTATCAGCCATCTTTCATCTGGATCTATATCTGTTTTGATAATATTATATCTCAGATTTTTATTTATTAGAATTGCTACTCCCTTCTTCCTCCTGGAGCAGTGGGTGGCTATCACCTCCCCAACCCATTTGTTTTTAAGTTTAACCACTTTCCTGTATAAAGGCTATATCGGGGTTAAGTTTCCCAAGTTGTCTTACTATTATCTTCCTTTTAATTGGGGAGGTGATGCCTCCAACATTCCAGGACAGACACCTAATATTCTCCTTTACCAGTACTTTCTATTGGGTTTTATGTGTAGGGGGAAGCGAGAGAGATAGGGGGGGAGGGAGAAAACCCCCCCAAAAAAAACCCACACAATATAAAACCACTTCAACCAAAATTTACCACCACCTTTCATTAAATTTTACTAAGGCATTCTTAATTCAGAATTCTTCATTAACACATAAATCCCTACTAATTGTATACCTAAATTCACCTCAGTGTTATTTTTTTTCTTTTAAAAAAATCTTTAGCTTCTGCTACATTGGCCAAATTAATTGGGCTATCCTCACCTTCAGTCACAATTTTTGCAGGATATAAAAGCCTAGCTTTATATCCTAATTTTATTAGCTTCGTGCAGTAAGGGGCCATTTCCTTTCTTCTAGCGGCAGTGTCACTGGAATAGTCTTGAAAAAGCAAAATTCTGCTTTCCCCAGCTATCAACTTCTCCTTTTTTCTATATTGTCGCAAAATATTAATCTTATCTTGAAAATCTAGAAATCTGACTATAATAGGTCTATTATGGTTTTTTCCAGTGGCACTGCCCCTAACATAGCCCATCTTGTGTGCGCTTTCAATCTTTAATGGGAGATTCTGTTGCTCGATACCTAACATTTGAGGTAGTGTAAATGAAGCAAAATGTAATGTGTCTTTAAACTCCTCTGCCTCAGGAAGGCCTATAATCTTTACAGGTCTTCCTTATAATCTATTCTAGCATTCAAAAGTTTTATTTTTGTCTAATATTGATACTATCTCTGATTATTAAGTGTATCCTCAACTACGGATATTCTTTCCTCTGCCTCCGTTAATCTACTGGCAAATTGTCTTACTTCTACTGATAGATTCGACATCTGGCTTTTCAAAGATCCAAATTAGGGCATAAAAATATCTGAAAGTTGGTTCACCATTGATTGCATATCTGTTTTCGTAATTTCCCTTTCATACTGTGCCTCACTTAGTGCTTCCGATAGCCGGTGTTTCCTATCTTTCATTTTAGGGGGCATGGTCTGAGAAGTGATATTGGTATTGGAAAGAAACCTTTCCATGTGTTCTAACGATATATGTGAGTTCCAGCAAGAACAGGAGAAATAAAACTCTGTGTTTAGTACGTGAATTACATTTTAATTAATAGTGTATATATTTCCCTTTTTCTTTTTTTTTTAAATTGAGAGTGTGAGTGATATCCAAAGTTACCAATAAAACATTATATCAGTGTTATCGGGATAATTAAATGACCATGTCACCATCTGTCAAATTAATCGGTACCCAGCTAGCATCAGCACATTATCCTTCACTGGTAGCTATACTAGTATATACTATTTTAGGGTTAAATTACTACCTTCTGGTAGACCCCTCTGAGTTTCTCAATAGTACATTTTGGGACAGGTTATACTTTTCCAATACCTAAGACTTGCATATAGTCCCTGTGACCTTAGCGCTTTACCTTCATCAACATCTAATATATATAATCCTTATATTCTTATAAAGAAGACTTATATTCTTATAAGTACTGATATGCAGGAAATCTATTATTTTTCAACCTTGGTTTTCAACACGTAAAAACAATATTCACCTAAGGTAGACCAAACCTTATATTCCTATTTAACAAGTATTTAGCACATATAACATTCATATACCCCTTATATCGTCAGGACATCCTGTTACTTTCTTCAGTTTACAACATCATAATCTGTCATTTTCATTTAGAGATGATATGATTCAGACAATAACGCCAATTCCAAACACTTTACCAGTAATAGATAGATTTTTTATTGAGAGCTAAGCTACCTCTCAGTAATATGCTTTTACCCCTTATTATATTTTCAGTACCCAGTATATATATATATATATATATATATATATATATATATATATATATATATATATACATTAATAATATGTACACTGTATCTACTTTTTAATCCTCAGGTTACAACTTATCATAGCTTTTCTACTCCTCTATTTTGCTACTTTATCCAGTTTAGCCTTTCTAGGCCTTATGCCAATTCTGTATATGTCAGAGCATCAACAGGATACATTTATAACAGGCACAATACACTCTTTCTATTCTCATATATTTGCAACTATAGTCTTCTACTATGTTGACAGCCCAACAAAAAGAAGGACACTTAATACACCAATTGATTTAGCAACGTACTGCTCTGGGCGTATACAAAAAACTTTTACCAGATTAATTGTATGCTTAATACAGAACCCACCTTCAGAGGTGGAGACAATGAGTAAAGGCAACAATAACAAAAGGGAGTAAGCAGTCCTCTATGTTTTCCTCTTATATCTATTAGAACTGAACATAATATATACTTTTCTACTCCCCCCCCCCCTTTTTTCCCTTTTTGCTGCTTATCTTTCCTTTGTTCCCCACACAAAATGGGGATTAAATAGAATATGTCCAGTTCCTCCTTTAATTTACAATTACTCGTGTTTTTTGGGCGGGGGGGGGGTTGGGGAGTACACGAATATTCTCCTTGGCGGAAAAGCAGATTTTAACCACAGTTATGTGTAAGATAAAGCTAGATAGTACTTGTGGTTTTCCCTGAAGCTCTTCTGTTTAATCTGTGAACTGTATATCTGTGCTACGAGTCAGACACCCCTGACCCTAAACGCCCAGCTGAAGATCTTTTACCGGCTGAGGGTCCACCAGAGATACACTATCAGGTCAAGAAAAAGAGAAAGACTGGACTTCGGCCCAATATCAGTTTCCCTTGTATGCCGTCTCAGAGAGATACTAAAACCGCCAGTATCATCTTCATTTGTTATATAAGGATCTTTCTGCTTGGCTTATCATCTCTCCTCCAAATAACCACGAAGTTGTCACTCAGCCCTCCGTGTCCGTCCGCTGTCTAAGGGAACACATCATGCTGCTGCTCCGGTATTTTCATATGGACTTGGTTAGTGTGACACCGCCTACTGCTCAGCTGCTTATAGCAAACTTCGGCTGCTGATCTGGCGGGTGAACCACTTGCGGCTCCTTCCTCCTACTGTCTGTCAGATTTCTACGCAGCCCTCCGTGTCTCTTTGTCGGCTAGTGTAACACTGCCTGCTACTCAGCTGCTTATGGGAAACTTCGGCTGCGGCTCTGGCGGGAGAACCACTTACGTCTCCTCTCCTCTGCTCCCACTATCCTTCCTCCTACTGTCTGTCAAGATTCTGCTCAGCCCTCCGCATCCATTTACTGGCCAATATAACCTACTGCTTAGGTATTTGAGGCAAACTTCAGTTGCGGCTCTAGAGGGTGAACCATTTGCGACTCCAGATGGCTTCCAGATCGAACCCCCCAATCACAGCGGTTAGTGTCCTAGGGAGGCTACTGCTTTCCACCTCCAACAGCGGACATTGACCGTGGGACGATCTCAGTTGAGCTCTATCGAGCAGCACACCGTTTTCGCATGCTCCTTCTAGCTCCTCCCTCCGGAAGCTCCAATCTTTGATATGAGCCCACCTAGTTATGCTTTTCAACAAGGGATACCAAGAGAGCAAAGAAAATTAGACAAAAGAAGTCAATGGGAAAGTTGTTTAAAAATTGTGCTGCCATCTAGTGCTCTTGCAATGGATAATATTCTTGCAAAACTGCTGCCATATAGGTCTCCAGACACGCTCCTGAGCTTATGTCCCTGCTTTTCAGCAAGGGATAACAAGGGAATGAATACAATTTGATAATAAAAGCTATTAGGGGTAAGCTAAGGTATAATAGCCTCTATACATCTGGTTGAGTTTGCCTTAATTGCTACCCAACACCCTTACGGTATATGACAAATACTTCAGTCACCTTAAAGGGACAGTACACTGTAAAATAGTTTTTATATTAATGCATTTTCAATGACTTGTTATACCAGCTGCAGAGTATAAAAGGAAAAAAAATTGCATTTTCATGTTTATATGAAGCTGGTTTTGTGCTTTAAACCACAGCCTATTACAGTGGGTTGAGCTTCAGGTAATATCAGATCTCATTGTGTTTCAGACTATTTGTCTGAAAAACTATAGCTCAATACATAAAGAGAACAATGGAAAATTATAATGTTATTACTTACTATCCTGCACCCCACTGGGAGTGTAATTTCTTCTGCTGGCTATGTTTACTTAGGCTATTTAATAGCTGAGACTCCAGAATCAAAACTTTTAGTATAGGTTGGGATACCACATGCTAAATTGGCTATTTCAAAGGCTAAAATAGGGGTAAAGGAGATACTTGTAAACAATTTAAAGTGCCATAAAACAGGTTGAGATCTGTGCATATCCTAAAAGGGCTAATTAAGTAAAAATAGTTTGTATAAAAATACTTTTCAAAAATAAGGAAAATTAGTTACAAAGCTGTGCTGTCTGGAGCAGCTAACTCCACCCCCCTTATCAGTGTTTGGACAGAGGCATTATATTCCAACTGAGTTCACAGCTTTTAGGCATGCTCCAGCAGATAATCCCTATTCACTTATGTATTTTACCAAAACAAAGGTGGCTATAGCTACAGCCATAAAAAGAAATGTGTGGGGGAGTTAGAGCTCTACAATTCAGAAACTAAAAATAAAGGGTTAATGACGAGGCACTGCAGTATAAATTTGCAGGTAAAGTAATTAAAGTACATATTATATTATTTTGTCTCTATCCCAACTTGTTTTATGTCCCTTTAATACACTCCCGCAGGTAAAATGGATCATTGAACAATTTAAATGGGAGAGTTTTTTGGGGGTGAATTGTCCCTTTAAGGATATAATTTCTTGATTAAATTCCACAATAACCCTTCACCCTCTTTGTTAACCCATCTTTTAGGTACAGTGAAGTGTCCGTTTTCTAGATGTTAAATGGAATTCAAGCGTGCCTTATTTAAATTCCCTTTGTGATATATTGTGCGCTGGGTTCATAAAGTGACTAAAAGCAGGCGGGTGACAGCAAATGCAGTAACAATTTATTGTGGAGATCAAAAGGAAGGCAACGTTTCGGGATCAATCTCCCTTATTCATGCCATGCCTGCTACAAACCATAAAGTGACTTCCAGGAGAGGCCTTCTACGTGGGCCACTTGACTTATTACCAATATATCCAGAGGGACAATAGTGGCCTCTTCAACCGGCTCATTCCTTCTGAAAATTTTCTCTATACTGTGGTTTCATTAATTGTATAGGGAAGTACATAGGGTCAGGACGTTTGTGTAGTACTTTGCATTTGTTACGTATTTTTTCTCCAACATAGGTGTGTCCGGTCCACGGCGTCATCCTTACTTGTGGGATATTCTCTTCCCCAACAGGAAATGGCAAAGAGCCCAGCAAAGCTGGTCACATGATCCCTCCTAGGCTCCGCCTACCCCAGTCATTCTCTTTGCCGTTGTACAGGCAACATCTCCACGGAGATGGCTTAGAGTTTTTTAGTGTTTAACAAGTTTGATACTTTTGCTTCTTCTGAGGCTATTTTTGGGAGAAAGGTTTTGCAAGCCGTGGTGCCTTCCATTTAGGTGACCTGATTTGCTCCCTCCCTTCATCCGTGTCCTAAAGCTTTGGTATTGGTTCCCACAAGTAAGGATGACGCCGTGGACCGGACACACCTATGTTGGAGAAAACAGAATTTATGTTTACCTGATAAATTACTTTCTCCAACGGTGTGTCCGGTCCACGGCCCGCCCTGGTTTTTTTAATCAGGTCTGATAATTTATTTTCTTTAACTACAGTCACCACGGTACCATATGGTTTCTCCTATGCAAATATTCCTCCTTAACGTCGGTCGAATGACTGGGGTAGGCGGAGCCTAGGAGGGATCATGTGACCAGCTTTGCTGGGCTCTTTGCCATTTCCTGTTGGGGAAGAGAATATCCCACAAGTAAGGATGACGCCGTGGACCGGACACACCGTTGGAGAAAGTAATTTATCAGGTAAACATAAATTCTGTTTTTTTTAAAAAAAAATGTTTCCAATTTACTTTTTATCAAATGTGCCTTGTCCCCATTATATTCTTAGCATGGGAGGAAATAGTACTGCCATCTAGTGCTCTTGCAAATGGATAACATTCTTGAAAAACTGCTTCCATGTAGTGCTCTATGTCCCTGCTTTTCAAAAAATGATACCAAGGGAACAAAGACAAATTGGTAATAAATTAGTAAGATGTTTAAAATCACATGCTCTTTCTGAATCATGAAAGAAAAAGTTTGGGTTTCATATCCCTTTTAATGTTTTTAAAACAAATTAACATCCTTTTCAGTAGCCATATCCAGCCCCTTTTGCCTTAATTGAAGGAGCCAATCTGAGCTTTAGCCTGCAGGCAACAAAGCTAGCCACTGTAATAACATTTAGTTTAAAGTGAATTGTTTTCCAGTTGTTGTCTATCAAAGCCAATAAGGGACAGATATGTAGCAGAGTTATAGCCTTGAGAAGTCA
Organism: Bombina bombina; assembly: GCF_027579735.1. Lineage (NCBI taxonomy): Eukaryota > Metazoa > Chordata > Amphibia > Anura > Bombinatoridae > Bombina > Bombina bombina. The sequence continues at coordinate 41,964 of NW_026511371.1, read as the reverse complement.
GCAGGGTGCATTTCAAGGTCTAAGAGTCATAAATTATGCTCTTTTACATGAAATGGGGCAAAATAAATAATACAAATCTATTTATAACTAAACATTTTATATAAAAAAAATCTTAAGGTGTTTACTGTACCTTTTAACCTTTAGTGTTATGTTTTTAAGATTTCATTCCAACCAGCTTAAAGGACCAGTCAACACAGTAGATTTGCATAATCGACAAATGCAAGATAACAAGACAATGCAATAGAACTTAGTCTGAACTTCAAATCAGTAGTAGATTTTTTTTCTGACAATTTTAAAAGTTATTTCTATTTCCACTCCCCCTGTACCATGTGACAGCCATCGGCCAATCACAAATGCATACACGTACCATGTGACAGACAATCACAAATGCATACACGCTTATTCTGGGAACTCTTGCACATGCTCAGTAGGAGCTGGTGACTCAAAAAGTTTAAATATAAAAAGACTGTGAACATTTTGTTAAAAGAAGTAAATTGGAAAGTTGTTTAAAATGTTATGTTCTATCCGAATAATGAAAGGTTAATTTTGACTTGATAACTCAATCACAAACTCGAACCGCACTAGCTTTGCAAAGGGCAAACCTTCGTGGGCAGTTACTAAGATTTAATCACTGAAGTATAATAAATAATAATTAAATAATTTGGTACCCCAGGCAGTAACCAGCACCCCAAACCGTATAGATGGCATTAACATTGCAACAATTGTTATTCCATGTCGGTATAAAGCAAACTCATGATAAGATTAGATCTACCAATACATATATGTTGTCTGGTTTATCTGCTTTTTATTTTCATGGTATTTTAAATGATCTAAAAATAGTATTAAACCAGGTTCTAACATTTTGTGATGGATACTTGATAGTAAATACTATAGAGGTTTGACATATAAATAGGACATTTATTTATGACGCGAAAATAAGATTTGTATTTAGTATAACTCTAGGAGAATCAGAGAGTGAAGGATATTATAGATACAATGTCCTTGTACACAGATGCTGCGCTATATATAAATACATTTAAAACCTTTTCAAAGCAGAGCTACTAAAATGGTATTTGGGGTAAAAATATAACTTACAAGAAAAATCAACATCAAGTACTATTAAAGGAATAGTCTAGTCAAAATTAAACTGCCATGATTGAGTATGTGATTTTAAGCAACTTAATTTACTCCTATTATCAATTTTTCTTGCTTCTCTTGGTATCTTTATTTAAAAAAGCAAGAATGTACGTTTAGGAGCTGGCCCATTTTTTGTTCAGCACCTGGGTAGTGCTTACTGATTGGTGGCTAAAATGTAGCCACCAGTCAGCAAGTGCTACCCAGGATTCTGAACCAAAAATAGGCCGGCTCCAAAACTTACATTTCTGCTTTATCAAATAAAGATTCCAAGAGAATGAAGACAAATTGATAATAGGAGTAAATTAGAAAGTTGCTTAAAATTGCATGCTCTATCTGAATCACGAAAGAAAAAAAATGGGTTCAGTGTCCCTTTAAGTAATTTAATAACGATATCGAATTTGTATAAAAAGAGCCTGAGTAAAAGGTTTAAGCTCAAGTTGGAGGGCAGCAGATTCAGAAGTAATTTGCAATTCCCTTTCTTTTTTTAAATGCAAATTTTCTCTGTATAACCAGGTGATCACACCAAATACCTTAACATGTTTAACAGCTGTTCTTTTATATGCATAACAAAAAAAAATGTAACGCCTCTAACCTGGTTTAAAATAAAGTCATTTATTCTTGTGCAGGATGGAATAGTTCACAGTAGTCTGGATCCGGTAGAGATTCTTTACCTTACCATTGCGTATGACTGGTTTCTATTTGGGTGAGTTCACATTTGATTCCTTTGTTGTTACTGTGATAGCCTGATGAGAATAATAAATGTGATTTTTGTTGATTCTTCATTATTCTTTTATAAAACAAGATTGAAGTGGTTAAAAAAAAACACCTGAGAAATAGACGCTGAAAAATATGTAAACCTAAGTTGCAGAAAGTAGCCCTCTGATGGGTGCAAGAATCTACAATGAAAAACAAGAGAGAAAAGGGTCATGAAACTCAACATTTTCCTTTCATACATTTTCAACATTTTCCTTTTCATAGAAAATACAATTTCTTTCCCAAGGCATGGAGAGTCCACAATTTCATTCCAATTACTAGTGGGATATTCAACTCCTGGCCAGCAGGAGGAGGCAAAGAACACCCCAGCAGAGCTGCTGTTAAGTGCCACTTCCCTTACCCATAATCCCCAGTCATTCTTTGCCTTGTACATCGGCAGGATGTGCAAAGATGGTGTCTAAAGATATTAATCCTTTAATGGGTACTTTTCCCTGCAAGCAGGGATTGGGGCTATGCTGTGTCCATGTAATCCTCTTTAGTAAGAGTAATGGTGGCTTTTAGCAGTTGGAAGACGGCGAGGTAGTCCGTGCTTACCTTCCAACATGTATGCTATCCCTCCACAGAAAACCAGGGTTGGTTACTCTGCTTTTTCTTTTTCCCTGGCAGAGGTCGGCTGAGTCTGTTATACCTGAGGAGCTGTTCCTGTCCTGCAGCTATATTCCACAGGTAAGTGCTTTTTACCTTCTAGGTTAGAAGGACATAGCACTTCAGGGGGTTAACATCCCTCTTAGTGGAAGTCTGGGTAATATCTCTACACATTGGAAATTACAACTGGAACAGCAGACCCAGGGCATTCTCTACTGGGGAGTGTAAGGGATTACATTTTTTCCCTCCTTATTTTGAGGCTGTCTCTGGAGGGGTTAAGTAAGCCCTTTCTTCTGTTATGTGTGATCAGTCCACGGGTCATCATTACTTCTGGGATATTATCTGCTCCCCTACAGGAAGTGCAAGAGGATTCACCCAGCAGAGTTGCTATATAGCTCCTCCCCTCTACGTCACCTCCAGTCATTCTCTTGCACCCAAAGACTAGATAGGAGGTGTGAGAGGACTATGGTGATTATACTTAGTTTTTATAACTTCAATCAAAAGTTTGTTATTTTACAATAGCACCGGAGCGTGTTATTACTTCTCTGGCAGAGTTTGAAGAAGAATCTACCAGAGTTTTTTCTTATGATTTTAACCGGAGTAGTTAAGATCATATTGCTGTTTCTCGGCCATCTGAGGGAGGTAAAAGCTTCAGATCAGGGGACAGCGGGCAGTTGAATCTGCATTGAGGTATGTAGCAGTTTTTATTTTCTGAATGGAATTGATGAGAAAATCCTGCCATACCGTTATGACATGTATGTATACTCTACACTTCAGTATTCTGGGGATGGTATTTCACCGGAATTACTCTGTAAAAGTACATTAAACCTTTTAATAGGTATTTAATTCATGTTAAACGTTTTTGCTGGAATGTAGAATCGTTTGCATTTCTGAGGTACTGAGTGAATAAATATTTGGGCATTATTTTTCCACTTGGCAGTTTGCTTGTTTTGATTATGACAGTTTTGTTTCTCTCTCACTGCTGTGTGTGAGGGGGAGGGGCCGTTTTTGGCGCTCTTTGCTACGCATCAAAAATTTCCAGTCAGTTACTCTTGTATTTTCTGCATGATCCGGTTCATCTCTAACAGAACTCAGGGGTCTTCAAACTTCTTTGAAGGGAGGTAGATTCTCTCAGCAGAGCTGTGAGACTTATGTAGTGACTGTGTTTTTAAAACGTTGCTCTGTGATTTTTATGTTTAAAATTTAATTAGTGTTTCTTTACTAATGGGAACAAACCTTTGCTAACAAGTTGTGTTGTTTTTAAAGAGTGATGCTATAACTGTTTTTTCAGTTCATTATTTCAACTGTCATTTAATCGTTTTGTGCTTCTTGAGGCACAGTACGTTTTTGTTAAATAAGATTGTAACCAAGTTGCATGTTTATTGCTAGTGTGTTAAACATGTCTGATTCAGAGGAAGATACCTGTGTCATTTGTTCCAATGCCAAGGTGGAGCCCAATAGAAATTTATGTACTAACTGTATTGATGCTACTTTAAATAAAAGCCAATCTGTACAAATTGAACAAATTTCACCAAACAGCGAGGGGAGAGTTATGCCGTCTAACTCGCCTCACGTGTCAGTACCTGCGTCTCCCGCCCGGGAGGTGCGTGATATTATGGCGCCTAGTACATCTGGGCAGCCATTACAGATAACATTACAAGATATGGCTACTGTTATGACTGAAGTTTTGGCTAAGTTACCAGAACTAAGAGGCAAGCGTGATCACTCTGGGGTGAGAACAGAGTGCGCTGATAATTCTAGGGCCATGTCTGATACTGCGTCACAGCTTGCAGAGCATGAGGACGGAGAGCTTCATTCTGTAGGTGACGGTTCTGATCCAAGCAGATTGGATTCAGATATTTCAAATTTTAAATTTAAATTGGAAAACCTCCGTGTATTACTAGGGGAGGTCTTAGCGGCTCTTAACGATTGTAACACTGTTGCAATACCAGAGAAAATGTGTAGGTTGGATAAATACTTTGCGGTACCGGCGAGTACTGACGTTTTTCCTATACCTAAGAGATTAACTGAAATTGTTACTAAGGAGTGGGATAGACCCGGTGTGCCGTTCTCACCCCCTCCAATATTTAGAAAGATGTTTCCAATAGACGCCACCACACGGGACTTATGGCAAACGGTCCCTAAGGTGGAGGGAGCAGTTTCTACTTTAGCTAAGCGCACCACTATCCCGGTGGAGGATAGCTGTGCTTTTTCAGATCCTATGGATAAAAAATTAGAGGGTTACCTTAAGAAAATGTTTGTTCAACAAGGTTTTATATTGCAACCCCTTGCATGCATCGCGCCGATTACGGCTGCGGCAGCATTTTGGATTGAGTCTCTGGAAGAGAACCTTAGTTCCGCTACGCTGGACGACATTACGGACAGACTTAGAGTCCTTAAACTAGCTAATTCATTCATTTCGGAGGCCGTAGTACATTTAACCAAACTTACGGCTAAGAATTCAGGATTCGCCATTCAGGCACGTAGGGCGCTGTGGCTAAAATCCTGGTCGGCTGATGTAACTTCTAAGTCCAAATTACTTAATATACCTTTCAAGGGGCAAACTTTATTTGGGCCCGGTTTGAAAGAAATTATCGCTGACATTACAGGAGGTAAGGGCCACGCTCTACCTCAAGACAAAGCCAAAGCTAAGGCTAGACAGTCTAATTTTCGTCCCTTTCGGAATTTCAAAGCAGGTGCAGCATCAACTTCCACTGCACCAAAACAGGAAGGAGCTGTTGCTCGTTACAGACAAGGCTGGAAACCTAACCAGTCCTGGAATAAGGGCAAGCAGGCCAGAAAACCTGCTGCTGCCCCTAAGACAGCATGAACCGAGGGCCCCCGATCCGGGACCGGATCTAGTGGGGGGCAGACTCTCTCTCTTCGCCCAGGCTTGGGCAAGAGATGTCCAGGATCCCTGGGCGCTAGAGATCATATCTCAGGGATACCTTCTAGACTTCAAATTATCTCCCCCAAGAGGGAGATTTCATCTGTCAAGGTTGTCAACAAACCAAATAAAGAAAGACGCGTTTCTACGCTGTGTACAAGATCTATTATTAATGGGAGTGATCCATCCGGTTCCGTGGTCGGAACAAGGACAAGGGTTTTACTCAAACCTGTTTGTGGTTCCCAAAAAAGAGGGAACTTTCAGGCCAATCTTGGATTTAAAGATCCTAAACAAATTCCTAAGAGTTCCATCGTTCAAAATGGAAACTATTCGGACAATCTTACCCATGATCCAAAAGGGTCAGTACATGACCACAGTGGATTTAAAGGATGCTTACCTTCACATACCGATTCACAAAGATCATTACCGGTATCTAAGGTTTGCCTTCTTAGACAGGCATTACCAGTTTGTAGCCCTTCCATTCGGATTGGCTACGGCTCCAAGAATCTTCACAAAGGTTCTGGGTGCCCTTCTAGCGGTTCTGAGACCGCGAGGAATTTCGGTAGCTCCGTACCTAGACGACATTCTGATACAAGCTTCAAGCTTTCAAACTGCCAAGTCTCATACAGAGTTAGTTCTGGCATTTCTAAGGTCGCATGGATGGAAAGTGAACGAAAAGAAGAGTTCTCTCTTGCCTCTCACAAGAGTTCCATTCTTGGGGACTCTTATAGATTCTGTAGAAATGAAGATTTATCTGACAGAAGACAGATTAACAAAGCTTCTAAATGCATGCCGTGTCCTTCATTCCATTCAACTCCCGTCAGTAACTCAATGCATGGAGGTGATCGGCTTAATGGTAGCAGCAATGGACATAGTTCCCTTTGCACGCCTACATCTCAGACCGCTGCAATTGTGCATGCTGAGTCAGTGGAATGGGGATTACTCAGATTTGTCCCCCACTCTGAATCTGGATCAAGAGACCAGAAACTCTCTTCTATGGTGGCTTTCTCGGCCACATCTGTCCAGGGGGATGCCGTTCAGCAGGCCGGACTGGACAATTGTAACAACAGACGCCAGCCTTCTAGGTTGGGGCGCTGTCTGGAATTCTCTGAAGGCTCAGGGACAATGGAGTCAGGAGGAAAGTCTCCTGCCAATAAACATTCTGGAATTGAGAGCAGTTCTCAATGCCCTTCTAGCTTGGCCCCAGTTAAAGACTCGGGGGTTCATCAGGTTTCAGTCGGACAACATCACGACTGTAGCTTACATCAACCATCAGGGAGGGACAAGAAGCTCCCTAGCAATGATAGAAGTATCAAAGATAATTCGCTGGGCAGAGTCTCACTCTTGCCACCTGTCAGCAATCCACATCCCGGGAGTGGAGAACTGGGAGGCGGATTTCTTGAGTCGCCAGACTCTTCATCCGGGGGAGTGGGAACTTCATCCGGAGGTCTTTGCCCAAATACTTCGACGTTGGGGCAAACCAGAGATAGATCTCATGGCGTCTCGCCAGAACGCCAAACTTCCTCGCTACGGATCCAGATCCAGGGATCCGGGAGCGGTTCTGATAGATGCTTTGACAGCACCTTGGAACTTCAGGATGGCTTATGTGTTTCCACCCTTCCCGCTGCTTCCTCGATTGATTGCCAAAATCAAACAGGAGAGAGCATCAGTGATTCTAATAGCGCCTGCATGGCCGCGCAGGACTTGGTATGCAGATCTAGTGGACATGTCATCCTGTCCGCCTTGGTCTCTACCTCTAAGACAGGACCTTCTGATTCAGGGTCCATTCAAACATCAAAGTCTAACTTCTCTGAAGCTGACTGCTTGGAAATTGAACGCTTGATTTTATCAAAACGTGGTTTTTCGGAGTCGGTTATTGATACCCTGATACAGGCTAGGAAGCCTGTTACCAGAAAGATTTACCATAAAATATGGCGTAAATACCTATACTGGTGTGAATCCAAAGATTACTCCTGGAGTAAGGTTAGGATTCCTAGGATATTGTCTTTTCTACAAGAAGGTTTAGAAAAGGGTTTATCGGCTAGCTCATTAAAGGGACAGATCTCAGCTCTGTCCATCTTGTTACACAGGCGTCTGTCAGAAAATTCAGACATCCAGGCCTTTTGTCAGGCTTTAGCTAGGATCAAGCCTGTGTTTAAAACTGTTGCTCCGCCATGGAGTTTAAACTTAGTTCTTAACGTTTTACAGGGTGTTCCGTTTGAACCCCTTCATTCCATTGATATAAAATTGTTATCTTGGAAAGTTCTATTTTTAATGGCTATTTCCTCGGCTCGAAGAGTCTCTGAGTTATCAGCCCTACATTGTGATTCTCCTTATCTGATCTTTCACTCAGACAAGGTAGTTCTGCGTACTAAACCTGGGTTCTTACCTAAGGTTGTCTCTAACAGGAATATCAATCAAGAGATTGTTGTTCCATCCTTGTGTCCAAATCCTTCTTCAAAGAAGGAACGTCTTCTATACAATCTGGATGTAGTTCGTGCCCTCAAGTTCTACTTGCAGGCAACTAAAGATTTTCGCCAAACTTCTTCCCTGTTTGTCGTTTATTCTGGACAGAGGAGAGGTCAAAAAGCTTCTGCTACCTCTCTCTCTTTTTGGCTTCGTAGCATAATACGTTTAGCCTATGAGACTGCTGGACAGCAGCCTCCTGAAAGAATTACAGCTCATTCCACTAGAGCTGTGGCTTCCACTTGGGCCTTTAAGAATGAGGCCTCTGTTGAACAGATTTGCAAGGCTGCAACTTGGTCTTCGCTTCATACTTTTTCCAAATTTTACAAATTTGACACTTTTGCTTCTTCGGAGGCTATTTTTGGGAGAAAGGTTCTTCAGGCAGTGGTTCCTTCTGTATAATGAGCCTGCCTATCCCTCCCGTCATCCGTGTACTTTTGCTTTGGTATTGGTATCCCAGAAGTAATGATGACCCGTGGACTGATCACACATAACAGAAGAAAACATAATTTATGCTTACCTGATAAATTCCTTTCTTCTGTTGTGTGATCAGTCCACGGCCCGCCCTGTTTTTTAAGGCAGGTAAATATTTTTTAAATTATAATTCAGTCACCACTACACCCTTGGCTTCTCCTTTCTCGTTGGTCTTTGGTCGAATGACTGGAGGTGACGTAGAGGGGAGGAGCTATATAGCAACTCTGCTGGGTGAATCCTCTTGCACTTCCTGTAGGGGAGCAGATAATATCCCAGAAGTAATGATGACCCGTGGACTGATCACACAACAGAAGAAAGGAATTTATCAGGTAAGCATAAATTATGTTTTTGTAGTGCTTCTAATATTTTATTTATAATCCATATAGAGATAGGATTCAGATCTGTGGGTTATAACACTGTGGATGGTTTAGATTGTTCCACTGTAATTGCGTCTTGCGATCGCAAGCCTATTTTAACTTTCACTTTTAAATTTGTTTTTGTTTTTCTGTGCTGCAGATATGCGCGCTTTTCATCTGTGGCGTAGTTTTTTTCCTTATGGTCACATGACAGCCTGTCTTCCTGTCGGAGCAGAGACTCTGATTCTCTGCTACTGGCTGTAGCTTGCTTCTCGGATCTAGCGTCTCCTGTTTTCATCCAGTGCTTTTTTATGTGGATGCAAATGTGAGCCAACATTACAGTTATTAGGAAGAGTCTTTTTAAATAAAGATTAGGCTCTTGTCCTCCTTGTGTCTCCGGAGGGGTGAGTTTGCCTCAACAGGGATGGGGTTATAGAGGTTCCACATTTTTAAATATTTTTAAAATTTGTAATTTTTTTTTTGGTGGGATTTTAATTGCTGGGCTTGAATATTGATTATTGTGTCTGTGAATCAATACCCTGTAGGACTTATGGATCCTGATATATCTTTATCCTTTGCCAAATGCTTATATTTCCTTGAGGCTCAGGTTATACCCCCTGTGCAGTTTTCTTCCAAGTGTGTTAATTAACTGTTACTTTCTAAAAATAGCGATACTCCCAGAACCATCTGTCTGTCAGGATAATGTTGTCCATGACATGCTTCCCAACTTTCCCCTAAGACGTCCCAGTCTTTGGCAGTTACACAAGCAGTGCCCTGCGGTTCCTCTTAATAAGATCCTGGGGGTGTATATTTTCCAGGTGATTTTGCTGCGCAACTGACTTCTGCAGCTCTGAGTGCTTTACCTATTGCGGGTAAGAGAAAAAGAAAATCTAAACACATTTCTAAAACAAGTACTTCTGAAGCCACCAAGACTGCTTTAGTCAGTCTATCTCAACTATCTGAGGAGGATCTCTCTTCAGAGACTTCTGAGGGAGAGATTTCTGATTCTCAATCTGCTGTTGTTACAACAGCAGACTCAGAGGAGGTATATTTTAGATTTAAGCTTGAACACCTCTGTTTGCTTTTGAAACAGGTTCTAGCTACTTTGGACGACTCTGAAAATACAGTCGCAGAGACTCTTAAAAAGGCTAATAAGCTCAACAGAGTATTTGATGTCAGACCCAAATCTGTGGAGGTATTTCCTGTTACAGACCGCATGTCTGACATTATATCTCAGGAATGGGAGAAGTTGGGTGTTCCTCTTTCCCCGTCTCCTGTCTTTAAGAAGATGTTTCCTGTGGCTGACTCTGTGCAAAATCTTTGGTGCACTGTCCCTAAAGTAGAGGGCGCTATATCCACTTTAGCCAAGAGAACCACTATTCCTCTAGAAGTTATTTCTTCTTTCAAGAGCCCTATGGACAGGAAACTGGATGTTTTTTTAAAAAATATGTTTTTACAATGGCAACCGGTTACTAGTATTGCGACAGTTACTGGTGCAGCCTCATATTGGTGTGACTCTTTTTCCGATCTGATTTCGGAGGAGACTACTATTGAGGAGATCCAGGATAGGATCAAGGCTTTAAAGTTGGCTAATACTTTTATCTGTGATGCTAGCATGGAAGTAGTTTGCTTAGGGGCAAAGATTTCTAGCTTTGCCGTCCTATCTCATAGAGCTTTGTGGCTAAAGACTTGGTCTGCTGACGTGACATCCAAGTCTAAGCTTTTATCTCTACCCTTTAAGGGCAAGACTTTATTTGGCCGTGGTCTGGCTAAAATAATTTCTACAGTTACAGGTGGAAAGGGGTCCTTCTTACCTCAGGATAAGAAGGCTAGACCCAAGGGTCACCAGACTTCTCATTTTCGTTCCTTTCGTAACTTCAAGGGACAAAAATCATCCTCTTTATCCAAACCTGAACAGACCAAAACCTCTTGGAGGTCTAACCAGTCTTGGAATAAGGGAAAGCAATCCAAGAAGCCTTCCTCTGAATCTAGATCGGCATGAAGGGTCCGCCCCCGATCCAGTCATGGATCAGGTGGGGGTCAGGCTTTCCTTCTATCAGCAGGCTTGGATTTGCGATGTCCAAGATCCTTGGGCAGTGGAAGTATTCTCCCAGGGATACAAGATGGGATTCAGATCTTGACCCCCAGTGTCACGCTGCGCCGCTCTAGCCGTTGCTAGGGGCGCAGCATCTCCTTCCTTGCTCGTTGCCAGGGGCTGTGTCGGGTCGGATGCGTGCGGCGCTGACATCATCGCTGCACGCTCCCTTCTCCTTATGCCGGTCCTATATAAGTATAGGTGTTACTTTGTGTACTCCTGGGAGTGATCGTTTTTCTTCTTATTTGCCTTGCTGCGTTTTGAACCCTGCCTTTCTGACTACTCTGCCTGCCATACCCCTGAATTGCTGGATCTATACGCTGCTGCTGAACTCTGTTTAACCTGTTTAACCCCTAAATTGCTGGACTGATATATTGCTGCTGAACCCTGCTTGTCTGACTACTCTACCTGTTTAAGCCCTAAATTGCTGGACTGATATATTGCTAATGAACCCTGCCTGTCTGACTACTCTGCTTATTAACCCCTGTTATTCTGGATTGCCTCTTTGTTGCCGAACCCCTCCTGCCTGACCGTTCAAGTGGTGTGCCCTTGGACTGCTTTACCGTTGCCAAACCCTGCCTTCCTGACCATTCTAGTGGTTTGTCCTTGAACTGCTTTACTGTTGCCGAATCCTGCCTGTCTGACCATTTCAGTGATTTGCCTTGCCCTGTTCTGCCGTTGCCACTGGGGTCTACCCTGCCTGTGGTGAGTGCTGCTCTCCTTATCTTGCTAACTTTCTCTGCCTTGGGATATTCAATATCATTCCGGCTAGACACCGGTATAACAAGACTACTGGCCAAGTTTGGTCTGATAGAGGGGTATCCCACGAGCATTACACCCAAAGGCAGATTTCTCCTGTCAAGATTATCTGCAAACTGGATAAAAAGAGAGGCTTTCTTAAACTGTGTAAAGGCGCTCTCTTCTCTAGGAGTGATTGTTCCAGTTCCTCTGGAGGAACAAGGTCAAGGATTCTATTCCAACCTGTTCGTGGTTCCCAAGAAGGAGGGAACTTTTCGTCCCATTCTAGACCTCAAGTGTCTCAACAAATTTCTCAAGGTTCCATCCTTCAAAATGGAGACTATACGCTCCATTCTTCCCTTGATTCAGGAGGCTCAGTTTATGACGACCATAGACCTGAAGGACGCGTACCTTTATGTTCCTATTCACAAGGAACATTACTAGTTCCTGCAGTTTGTCTTTCTAGACAAACACTTCCAATTTGTTGCCCTTCCCTTCGGCCTTGCCACATCTCCTCGGATCTTTACAAAGGTCCTAGGGGCCCTTTTGACATTGGTCAGATCTCAGGGAATGGCGGTGGCGCCATACCTGGACGACATCTTGGTTAAGGCCCTATCTTTTCTTTTAGCAAGAGCTCACACAGAGACACTCTGTTTTCTATTCTCTGTACTCACTGGTGGAAAATAAATCTGGAAAAGAGTTCCCTGATGCCAAACATCATGTATGCTTTTTGTTAACGATCATAGATTCTCTGTCTATGAAGATTTTTCTGACGAAAGTCAGAAAATCCAAGATTCTTGCTTCCTGTCTATCCCTTCAGTCCTCTATCCGTCCATCAATGGCTCAGTGTATGGAAGTAATTGGTCTAATGGTTGCTTCCATGGACATTATTCCTTTTGTTCATTTCCATCTGAGACCTCTACAGCTATGCATGCTCAGTCAATGGAACGGAGACCACTTGGATCTCTCTCAGAGGATAATCTTAGGCTGGCATCCGTGGTCACAATTTCCCAAGATGGTCTCAGGAAGTACACTGAGACAGATGATCCTGAGAAATCCACCAAGATAGAGAGTCTCTTGTTATTGAATCTGTCGTGCTGGGGATCAGTTTGGGGTTCTTTAAAGACGCAATTTTCCATTCTCTAACAACTTGGCCTCAACTAGGTTCGATCTGATTTATCAGATTTCAGTCGGACAACATCACTTCAGTGGCGTATCAACCACCAGAGAGGAACTCTGAGTTCCTTAGCTATGAAGGTGACTCGCATTCTCCAATGGGCTGAGTCTCACAATTGTCTCCTCTCTGCCATCCATATACCAGGGGTGGACAACTGGGAAGCGGATTTTCTGAGCAGGCAGACCTTTCATCCAGGGGAGTGGGCTCTCCATCTGGAGGTTTTCACAAGGATAACCCTCATGTGGGGGTTTCCGGAGTTGGATCTGATGGCGTCGCGTCTAAACGCCAAGCTTCTAAAGTACGGTTCAAGATCAAGAGATCCTCGAGCAGTTCTGATCGATGCTCTGGCAGTTCCTTGGGACTTTGATCTAGCATACTTGTTTTCTCAACTTGCCCTTCTTCCTCTATTAATATCTTGTATCAAACAGGAAAGGGCGTCTGTGAATCTAATAGCTCCTTCCTGGCCTCGCAGGATCTGGTTCGCGGATCTGGTGAAGATCTCTTCCCCCCCTGGAGGTTGCCTCTGAGGAAGGACCTTTTTCTTCAGGGTCCCTTCCTTCACTCAAATTTAGATTCTCCGAAGCTGACTGCTTGGAGATTGAACGCTTAGTCTTAGCTAGGTGTGATTTTTCTGAGAAGGTCATTGAGGCAGCTCAGTTGGTAAATGCCCTGACTACAAAAAAGCCTGTTTAAAAGATCCAAGGTCACAGGTTCAAATCACGGCAGGGCCAACTCAGCCCTTCATCCTTCCGAGGTCAATAAATGAGTACCATTAAATTGGGTAATAATAGCAACTATTACTATTCAGCTGCCGATTTGGTTAATTCCGAGAGCGAGCACTGAAAAAGTGCTTTGAGTCCCACTGGGAGAAAGGCGTTATATAAATACTAGTTATTATTATTATTATTATTATTATTATTATTATATACCATGCTTCAAGATCGTAAACCTGTTACTCATAAGATTTACCATAAGGTATGGCGTAAATACCTTTATTGGTGCGAATCTAAGGGTTTTTCTTGGAGTTGGTGAGGATTCCTTGCATCTTATTGTTTCTTCAGGAGGGCCTGGAGAAAGGTTTGTCAGTCAGTACTCGGAAGGGTCAGTTTTCTGCCCTGTCTATTCTTTTACACAAACGTTTGGCAGATCTGCCAGATGTTCAATCTTTTGTTCAGCCCTTGGCCAGAATCAGGCCTGTGTTTAAAGCTGTTGCTCCTCCATGGAGTCTTAATCTTGTTCTTAAGGTTCTGCAGCAGGCTCCGTTTGAGCCTATGCATTCAGTTGATATTAAGTTATTATCTTGGAAAGTTTTGTTTCTCCTTGCTATTTTTTCTGCTTGCAGAGTTTCAGAGCTTTCAGCTCTACAATGTGATTCCCCTTACCTTATTTTTCATGCGGATAAGGCGGTTCTTCGTACTAAGTTGGGATTTCTTCCCAAAGTTTTATTGGATCACAATATCAAACAGGAAATTGTTGTTCCTTCTTTTTTTCCTAATCCTCCTTCTCAGAAGAAACGTTTGTTGCATAACCTGGATGTTGTGCATGCTCTAAAATTTTACCTTCAAGCAACTAAAGATTTTCGGCAATCATCTGCCCTGTTCGTTGTTTTCTCTGGCAAGCGTAAGGGTCAGAAGGCCACTTCTACTACTCTTTCTCTCTGGCTAAGAAGTATTATCAGGTTGGCTTATGAGACAGCTGGACAGCAGCCTCCTGAGAGAATTACGGCTCATTCCACTAGAGCTGTCTCTTCTTCATGGGCTTTCAAAAATGAAGCTTCTGTGGAACAAATCTGCAAGGCGGCCACTTGGTCCTCCTTGCATACCTTTTCCAAATTTGATACTTTTGCCTCAGCTGAGGCTTCCTTTGGGAGAAAAGTTCTTCAAGTGGTTGTGCCTTCCATTTAGGTATGCCTGTCTTGTTCTACCTCCCTTTCATTTTGTGTCCTCTAGCTTGGGTATTGGTTCCCACTAGTAATTCAAATTAAATCGTGGACTCTCCATGCCTTGGGAAAGGAAACAAAATTTATGCTTACCTGATAAATTTCTTTCTTTCCCGGCATGGAGAGTCCACGACCCGCCCTAAATTAAAGGGACACTGAACCCAAATTTTTTCTTTCACGATTCAGATAGAGTATGAAATTTTAAGCATCTTTCTAATTTACCCCTATTATCAATTTTTCTTAATTCTCTTGGTATTTATTTGAATAGCAAGAATGTAAGTTTAGAAGCCGGCCCATTTTTGGTGAACAACCTTGGTTGTTCTTTCTGATTGGTGGATAAATTCACCCACCAATAAACAAGTACTGTACAGGGTACTGAACCAAATATTTTATGGCTCCTTCGCTTAGATGCCTTCTTTTTCAAATAAAGATAGCAAGAAAACGAAGAAGCGACATCCCGGGTTACAATTTAAATTGCACATTGATGAATTACTCCTTTGAATAAATATAAATGTATCAGCAAAAATGCTTGTAGTAAAAGTTATTACTCTTTTAGTGTTCAACATGTTCGTGCATGTAAAGCATAGCTAGATATTCCCAGTGCACCAGTATTTTAAATACTGCAGCTGCTCAAAGGACCAGTGGGGCTTGTATCATGTCGGCAATTAATAAATTGAGTCATTGTCAGATCGTACAAGCACCTTAGGCTCTCTGAGCAAGTGTGTTTAAAATGCTGGTGCACGGTCACTACAATTTGTAGATGTGACAGTAGGTGATTTACTACGTGTGGTACCTACTAGTACAAAGCTGATACTATATATAGCTCATATGTACCTATCCAAGTTCTGACATCAGCAGAAACGTTCAGAAATTTGTTCTATAAGCAAATTTCCTGACCCATCAATGAACCAGTTTAATCTTCACTGTAAGTTAACTTGTAGAGCAGAGAAATGAGTTTAGAATAGTCTTATTGTTTCTAGGGACCATATAAGCTAACGTCACTACAGAGATGCACAATCAAGGATTATAGAGTGTTTGTTTGTGAAATATGTTTATTCTCTATTCTAGGCACATGTTGGCTGATCGTCTTAGCAAGGGTGAAGAGGTAGGATTATATTTCATTTATTTTTTTCAATAAATGTTTGTG
Source organism: Bombina bombina (assembly GCF_027579735.1). Lineage (NCBI taxonomy): Eukaryota > Metazoa > Chordata > Amphibia > Anura > Bombinatoridae > Bombina > Bombina bombina. Next base: position 26,189 of record NW_026511371.1, on the reverse strand, counting down.
TCTATTTATTTTTTACATTTTTGGGGGGTGATTTTGATTTAGATAGAATAAGCACCATTCAATCACTTTTCCTTCTTAATATGAGGAGAGTCCACGGCATCATTCCTTAATGTTGGGAAATACTGAACCTGGCCCCAGGAGGAGGCAAAGACACCCCAGCCAAAGGCTTAAATACTCCCCCCTACTTCCCTCATATCCCAGTCGTTCTTTGCCTTTCGTCACAGGAGGTTGGCAAAGAAGTGTCAGAAGATTCGGAGTAGTTCCTTATGAAGGGTATCTACCCTTCGAAATGGGACTGGAGTTTTAAGTAGTCTTGTCATCCTCTCAGTGAGAGCATTGATGAATGCTAGAGTCTGGAGATGCAGGGAGAGTCTTTCTTTGAACCCTTCCAGACTCGTATTAACAGCTCCTAAGCAATCAGTGTTGACGAGTTTCACTGCCTGCTTCCATCACTCAAGTCCATGAGACAAGACTGTCAAACATTTTTTTATACGCATATAATAACGCAAGAAGACAGGGTCATAGTGTGCCTCCTTTTATCTGTATGGAATCAAGGGTTAATATCACCGGAGGGGGATTATTGAACAGGGGGGGGGGGATTAATCACATAATTTTATTTTATTACGATTATGCTGCGACATGTGTGAGATTGTGCTCAGGCAGATGATGGAACGTACAGGTTTTATTTTTGTTTTTGGAAGCTGCGCAGCCTAAAAGGATTGGCGCTTTTTTCCCCCTATTATAGCAGGGGCGGTCCTGCATTGCGTACCATGTGGCGGGTGTGGTCACACTGATTTCCTCTTTCCTTACCGTGCGGTTTACCGGAGAAGAAGCGGTTTCTCCTGGGTCATAAGAGGTGGCGAGTGCCCAAGCTATTGGGGGTATAAAGGTGCCGTTTTAACTTATTATTCAATAGTCCGCTTTATAAGCACAAGCTATGGAGGATTCTGATGCGCTAGAGGGTACTCCCTCTTTACCTAAGTCTAATACCTGTCCATATTGTGTGGAGTCCGTGGTATACCCGCCTGCTCAATTATGTTCCACGTGCCTTGATAAAGTAATCATGTCAAAGAAGGTTAATATGCTTGCTACCACTAAACCGTCCACCTCTGAGGAGTCTCCATCCCGTGAGGTGCGCACCCTACAGTTATCTCCTAATACACATCCAGCTTCTCGTAGCACTCCTAATCCTCCATCTGAAAGGGCCCTTTTACCGCCAGACTTTACTGAGCAGTTACAAACGGCAGTGTCTGCGGCCCTTAGTGCTTTACCTCGCCCTGCTAAGCACAAGCATATTGCTATCCTTCCCAAGGGTCATCTACTAGCTTATTGGATTTATCTGATACAAGATTATCCGATGATGAAGGTGCCTCTGATACTTCAGAGGGTGCTCTTTCTGTGTCGGAATCTGCTGCCTCTAAGCCTCCAGCTGCGGATGAACCAGACTTTAGATTTAGGATTCCTGCTAAAGGAAGTTTTGGCTACCTTAGAGGTTCCAGAGCCTAAATTGCCTGAGGAACCTTTGATTCCTAAATTAGATAAGGTCTACGAGGACAGGGTTGTACCACAGACTTTCCCAGTTCCCGTAAAGATGGCGAACATTATTAAGAATGAATGGGAAAGAATTGGTTCTTCATTTTACCCTTCTTCTTTTAAAAAATTGTTCCCGGTTCCAGACTCTCAATTGGAGTTGTGGGGTTCCATCCCCAAGGTGGATGGCGCTATCTCCACGCTTGCTAAACGCACTCCTATCCCGCTTGATGATAGTTCGTCGTTTAAAGAGCCCATGGATAAGAAAATAGAAACTCTGTTAAGAAAGATGTTTCAACATATGGGATATTTGTTTCAACCGGCAGCTGCTGTTGCTGCGGTTGCTGGAGCGGCTACCTACTGGTGCAACTCCTTATCTTAGTTGATCAAGGTGGAGGGTCCCCTCAACGTGATCCAAGAAAGTATTAAGGCCTTAAGGGTGGCTAATTCTTTTATTTGTGATGCTAATATGTAAATTATTCGCCTGAATTCCAAGGCTTCAGGTTTTTCTGTTCAAGCCCGTAGGGCACTCTGGCTGCAGTCCTGGTCTGCGGACATTACTCTGAAGTCAAGACTTCTTTCCCTCCCATTTAAGGGAAATACTTTATTTGGTCCAGGCCTGGACTCAATTATCTCCACGGTTACTGGAGGCAAAGGTGCCTTTTTACCGCAGGGTAAGAACAAACCTAATTTTCGTTCCTTTCATCGGATAAATCCCAACATCGTCAGCCCTCCGCAAAGCCAGAGCAATCCAAGGGGACTTGGAAGCCAGCTCAGTCCTGGAATAATTCCAAGCAGAACAAGAAGCCCGCCGAGACAAAGTCGGAATGAAGGGGTGGCCCCCGATCCGGCTCTGGATCCTGTAGGAGGCAGACTGTCACTCTTTTCGGAAGCTTGGTTTGGGGACGTGCAAGACCCGTGGGTCCTGGAGGTCATCGCTCAGGGATACAAGATAGGTTTCAAGTCTCATCCACCCAGGGGCAGATTCCTCTTGTCAAACCTGTCTTCAAGGCTAGAAAAGAGAGGCTTTTCTAGGGTGCGTGAGGGATCTCTCCTCCCTGGGAGTCATTGTCCCGGTACCTCTTGCAGAAAAAGGTCTGGAATACTATTCAAACTTTTTTGTGGTCCCAAAGAAGGAGGGAACTTTCCGCCCGATTCTGGACCTAAAGTGCTTAAACAAATTCCTATATGTCTCCTCGTTCAAGATGAAGACAAATAAGGGCCATTCTTCCCTTAGTTCAGGAAGGACAGTTCATGACCACGATAGATCTGAAGGATGCTTACCTTCACGTTCCAATACACAAGGAACACTTCAAGCGCCATACTTGAACGATATTCTGGTTTAAGCACCATACTGTCGTCTGGCAGAATACCATTTGAAAGCTCTTCTATTTCTTCTTCAATCTCATGGATGGAAGATAAACTTAGAAAAGAGTTCTCTTATTCCCAATACCAGGGTGGAATTCCTGGGTACTATAATAGATTCCATATCCATGAGGATATTCCTTACAGGCCAGAGTTGTTACAGGCTAACTTCTGCTTGTCTTGCCCTCCAGACCTCCTTATGGCCCTTTGTGGCTCGGTGTATGGATGTAATTGGTCTCATGGTGTCCAGCATGGACATCATTCCTTTTGCCAGATTTCATATCAGACCACTTGAGCTATGCATGTTGAGACAGTAGAACGGCGATCATTCGGATCTGTCTCAACAGATTTCTCTGGACAACCGGTCGAGAGAATCGCTCTCCTGGTGGCTCTGTCCAGGTCACCTGTCCCAAGGGACATCCTTTTTGAGACCATCCTGGGAGATTGTGACTACGGACGCAAGTCTTTCTGGATGGGGAGCTGTTTATGGTGCCAGGAAGGCACAGGGCCTGTGGACTCGAGAGGAATCCAATGCTCTGAAGGCTTGGCCTTTTCTGGGTTTGTCCCAGTTTATCAGATTCCAATCAAACAACATGACCTCCTTGGCTTACATCAACCATCAGGGGGAAACGAGGAGCTCCCTAGCAATGAGGGAAGTATCTCGGATTCTTGAGTGGGCGGAGGGCCACAACTGCTTGCTGTTATCGATCCAAATCCTGGGTATGGACAACTGGGAAGCGGATTTCCTCAGCAGACAATCCTTTCATCTGGGGGAATGGTCTCTCGATCCCGAGGGGTTTGCAGAGATTTGCAACAGGTGGGGGACGCCGGAGATGGATCTCATGGCGTCCCGACTCAATTCAAAGCTACCCAGATATGGGTTGCGGTCCAGGGTACCTCAGACAGAGCTATTAGATGCATTAGCAGTGCCTTGGAGGTTCAATTTAATTTACATTTTTCCGCCATTAACACTTCTCCCTCTTGTAGTGGCCCGAATCAAGCAGGAGCATGCTTCAGTGATACTGATTGCTCCATTGTGGCCGCGAAGGATGTGTTTCGCGGACCTGGTGGGGATGTCCTCATCTCCTCCATGGAAGTTACCTTGTCACAGGAATCTGCTGGAACAGGGTCCCTTTGTTCATCAAAATCTAGATTCTCTGAGGCTGACTGCGTGGAGATTGAACGCTTAGTCTTAGCCAAGAGAGGGTTATTGACACTCTATTCAGGCTCGTAAGCCTGTTACTCATCGCATCTATCATAAGGTGTGGAGAGCTTACATCTTCTGGTATGAGGCATAAGGTTAAGGCTGCCAGGATTCTTTTCTTTCTCCAGGAGGGTCTGGAGAAGGGCCTTTCTGTCAGTTCCCTGAGGGGACAGATTTCAGCCCTTTCTGTTTTGCTACACAAGAGGCTCGCAGAGCTCCCTGACGTGCAATCCTTCATTAAGGCTCCGATCAGGATCAGACCTGTGTTTAGATCTAACGCTCCACCTTGGAGTTTGAATCTTGTTCTTAAGTTTTTGCAACGGGCTCCGTGTGAGCCTATGCATTCGGTTGACATTAAATTGTTGTCCTGGAAATTTTTTTTTCTATTGGCTATTGCGTCGGCATGGAGAGTTTCTGAAATGGGTGCCTTGCAATGTGAGCCTCCTTATCTGGTGTTCCACACTGATAAGGCTGTCCTACGTACCTGCTTGGGTTTTCTACCTAAGGTGGTATCTGATCGTAACATCAATCAAAAGATTGTGGTTCCTTCCTTGTGTCCTAATCCTTCTTTTTCGAAGGAACGTTTACTTCATAATTGGATGTGGTTCGAGCTTTGAAGTTTTATCTTCAAGCTACTAAGGATTTTAAACAACCTTCTTCCTTGTTTGTTATCTACTCTGGGAAGCGTAAGGGTCTGGAGGCTTCTTCGATTTCCTTTTCTTTTTGGTTGAAGAGTGTTATACGCTTAGTTCAAATCAGAGGATTTCGTCTCATTCCGCTTGAGTGGTGGTTTCCTCTTCGGCCTTTAAGAATGAGGCCTCTATGGATCAGATCTGTAATGCTGCTACCTGATCCTTACCTGATACTTACTTTTTCTAAATTCTACAAATTTGACATTTTTGCTTAGGCTGAAGCAGCTTTTGGGAGAAACGTTTTGCAGGCTGTGGTGCCCTCAGATTAGGGTCCGCCTTTCTTTTACCCCTCCCGTTATCATTCAGTGTCCTCCAGAGCTTGGGTATAATTTTCCCAACAGTATGGAATGATGCTGTGGACTCTCCTCATATTTAGAAGGAAAACCTCAATTATGCTTACCTGATAATTTAATTTCCTTGTGTATGAGGAGAGTCCACGGCCCCCGCCAGTATACTCTGATGGGCGGACCAAAATTAGTTTTCTCTTCCGGCACCATTTATACCCTGATATTTCTCCTACTGTTCCTTGTTCCCTTGGCAGAATGACTGGTATATGAGGGAAGTAGGGGGGAGTATTTAAGCCTTTGGCTGGGGTGTTTTTGCCTCCTCCTGGTGTCCAGGTTTAGTATTTCCCAACAGTATGGAATGATGCCGTAGACTCTCCTCATACAGAAGGAAATTAAATTATCAGGTAAGCATAATTTCTTCTGTTATGTGTGATCAGTCCACGGGTCATCATTACTTCTGGATATAACTCCTCCCCAACAGGAAATGCAAGAGGATTCACCCAGCAGAGCTGCATATAGCTCCTCCCCTCTACGTCACTCCCAGTCATTCTCTTGCACCCAACGACTAGATAGGATGTGTGAGAGGACTATGGTGATTATACTTTGAATCTGGATCAAGAGACCAGAAACTCTCTTCTATGGTGGCTTTCTCGGCCACATCTGTCCAGGGGGATGCCATTCAGCAGGCCGGACTGGACAATTGTAACAACAGACGCCAGCCTACTAGGTTGGGGCGCTGTCTGGAATTCTCTGAAGGCTCAGGGACAATGGAATCAGGAGGAAAGTCTCCTACCAATAAACATTCTGGAATTGAGAGCAGTTCTCAATGCCCTTCTGGCTTGGCCCCAGTTAAAAACTCGGGGGTTCATCAGGTTTCAGTCGGACAACATCACGACTGTAGCTTACATCAACCATCAAGGAGGGACAAGAAGCTCCCTAGCAATGATGGAAGTATCAAAGATAATTCGCTGGGCAGAGTCTCACTCTTGCCACCTGTCAGCAATCCACATCCCGGGAGTGGAGAACTGGGAGGCGGATTTCTTGAGTCGCCAGACTTTTCATCCGGGGGAGTGGGAACTTCATCCGGAGGTCTTTGCCCAAATACTTCGACGTTGGGGCAAACCAGAGATAGATCTCATGGCGTCTCGCCAGAACGCCAAACTTCCTCGCTACGGGTCCAGATCCAGGGACCCGGGAGCGGTTCTGATAGATGCTTTGACAGCACCTTGGAACTTCGGGATGGCTTATGTGTTTCCACCCTTCCCGCTGCTTCCTCGATTGATTGCCAAAATCAAACAGGAGAGAGCATCAGTGATTCTAATAGCGCCTGCATGGCCACGCAGGACTTGGTATGCAGATCTAGTGGACATGTCATCCTGTCCGCCTTGGTCTCTACCTCTAAGACAGGACCTTCTGATACAGGGTCCATTCAAACATCAAAATCTAACTTCTCTGAAGCTGACTGCTTGGAAATTGAACGCTTGATTTTATCAAAACGTGGTTTTTCTGAGTCGGTTATTGATACCCTGATACAGGCTAGGAAGCCTGTTACCAGAAGGATTTACCATAAGATATGGCGTAAATACCTATACTGGTGCGAATCCAAAGGTTACTCCTGGAGTAAGGTTAGGATTCCTAGGATATTGTCCTTTCTACAAGAAGGTTTAGAAAAGGGTTTATCGGCCAGTTCATTAAAGGGACAGATCTCAGCTCTGTCCATCTTGTTGCACAGGCGTCTGTCAGAAAATCCAGACGTCCAGGCTTTTTGTCAGGCTTTAGCTAGAATCAAGCCTGTGTTTAAAACTGTTGCTCCGCCATGGAGTTTAAACCTTGTTCTTAACGTTCTACAAGGAGTTCCGTTTGAACCCCTTCATTCCATTGATATAAAGTTGTTATCTTGGAAAGTGTTATTTTTAATGGCTATTTCTTCGGCTCGGAGAGTCTCTGAGTTATCAGCTTTACATTGTGATTCTCCTTATTTGATTTTTCATTCAGATAAGGTAGTTCTGCGTACTAAACCTGGGTTCTTACCTAAGGTAGTCACTAACAGGAACATCAATCAAGAGATCGTGGTTCCTTCCCTGTGCCCGAATCCTTCTTCAAAGAAGGAACGTCTTCTACACAATCTGGATGTAGTTCGTGCCCTCAAGTTCTACTTGCAGGCAACTAAGGATTTTCGACAAACGTCTTCCCTGTTTGTCGTGTACTCTGGTCAGAGGAGAGGTCATAAGGCTTCGGCTACCTCTCTCTCCTTCTGGCTTCGTAGCATAATTCGTTTAGCCTATGAGACTGCTGGACAGCAGCCTCCTGAAAGAATTACAGCTCATTCTACTAGAGCTGTGGCTTCCACTTGGGCCTTTAAGAATGAGGCCTCTGTTGAACAGATTTGCAAGGCTGCAACTTGGTCTTCGCTTCATACTTTTTCCAAATTTTACAAATTTGACACTTTTGCTTCTTCGGAGGCTATTTTTGGGAGAAAGGTTCTTCAGGCAGTGGTTCCTTCTGTATAATGAGCCTGCCTATCCCTCCCGTCATCCGTGTACTTTTGCTTTGGTATTGGTATCCCAGAAGTAATGATGACCCGTGGACTGATCACACATAACAGAAGAAAACATAATTTATGCTTACCTGATAAATTCCTTTCTTCTGTTGTGTGATCAGTCCACGGCCCGCCCTGTTTTTTAAGGCAGGTAAATATTTTTTAAATTATACTCCAGTCACCACTTCACCCTTGGTTTCTCCTTTCTCGTTGATTCTTGGTCGAATGACTGGGAGTGACGTAGAGGGGAGGAGCTATATGCAGCTCTGCTGGGTGAATCCTCTTGCATTTCCTGTTGGGGAGGAGTTATATCCAGAAGTAATGATGACCCGTGGACTGATCACACAACAGAAGAAAGGAATTTATCAGGTAAGCATAAATTATGTTTTTATGTTTTTATGTGGGGGGTGGGGTTAGTACTATTTAGGATTCATTTATTTATTGGTAATGAGAGCACAATAATTGGTGTTCCAATGTATTTTGTCTTTAAAGGGACATTAAAGAATAATCTAGTCAAAATTAAACTTTCCTGATTCAGATAGAGCATGCAATTTTAAGCAACTTTCTAATTTACTCTTATTATCAATTTTTATTCGTTCTCTTGCTTTCTTTATTTGAATGTAAACTTAGGTGCTGGCCTTTTTTTTGGTTCAGAACCTGGGTAGCGATTTCTCGTTGGTGGCTACATTTAGACATTGATCAGAAAGTTCTACCCCGCTGATGAACCAAAAAGGGTCTGGCTCCTATGCTTACATTCTTGCTTTTTCAAATAAAGATACCAAGAGAATGAAAAAAAATTGATAATAGGAGTAAATTAGAAAGTTGCTTAAAATTGCATGCTCTATCTGAATCATGAAAGTTTAATTTTTTTATAAACTATTCCTTTAGCTACAGACAACTGCTGGTTCCAGGCAGTAACGGTGGTATCGGCAGTCACACAGCTGGTTCTTGTGACTGCTGATTGTGTCAGCAGCAGTTTAACTATATGTTCAACACTTTTGCAGGGCTTAAATACATAGCATTGCAGGGTCGCTAGTGATAAAATGACATGCTCTAGAGCTTTTTTCCCCAGTATAACGGCCCTTTAATAAGAAGTAATTTTGAATTGTCATCCTTAAAGGGGTATGAAACCCAAATGTTTTCGTCCGTGATGCAGAAAGAGCATGCAATTTTAGACAACTTTCTAAATTCATACTATTATCATTTTTCTTCGTTCTTTTTGGTATCTTTATTTGAAAAAGCAGGAATGTAAGCTTAAAAGTCGGCCAATTTTTGGTTCAGCACCCTGGGTAGGGCTTGCTGATTGGTGGCTACATTTAGTCACCAATCAGCAAGTGCTACTCAGGTTCTGAACTAAAAATGGGACGGCTTTTAAGATTACTTTCCTGCTCTTTCAAATAAAGATACCAAAAAGAACGAAGAAAAAATGATATGATTAAATAAGACAGTTGCTTAAAGGGACAGTCTTCACCAGAATTTTTATTGTTTAAAAAGATAGATAATCCCTTTGTTACCCATTCCCCAGTTTTGCATAACCAACACAGTTATATTTATATATGTTTTTAGTTTTTTTCTTCTTCTCTCCAATCAGTGCAGACTCCTAAATAACTCCACGGGAGTGAGCACAATGTTATCTATATGGCACAATCCGTTTGAGGCTACCTAGGCTTAGCTTTTGAAAAATACCACCAAGGGAACAAAGCAAATTTTATGATAAAAGTAAATTCAAAAAAGTTGTTTAAAATGTCATGCCCTTTCTGAATCATGAAAGTTTAATTTTGACTAGACTGTCCCTTTAAAATTGTATTCTCTATCTTAATCATGAAAGAAAAAAAGTGTTTAATATCCCTTTAAGGTTGGAGTATAAATGTTATTTGCAATATACTGTTTGTAAAGCATTTAAGAAATGTTTCCGCTTCCATCTGCCATTTCTTTCTCATCCTTTTCAGATATTTTTTTTTTGCTTCAATTTTTTGAAGCACATCACTTCGGACGAGTTCTCCTCTTCTGGGAGGAAATCACGGTAAGATCTCTCCCATAGAAAAATGCTACCGACCTCGTTAGCAGAACTGGTTTGGGATATCGATGCAGGCCATCAAACCTCCAGTGTGTTGACCCAGTTTATTTAATTTATTCTCCTCTGTAAAGGTTTCCAAGCTGGGACTTGCTGTACACAGAGGTGTGTGTGTGAGTGGATATTGCACTTGAAAAAGCTCTTGGATTCTAATTTAATCAGCCACGTACATTTGTGCAGGAAGAGACTATCTGCCTTTGAATAGGACAGAGACTCATCTAAATTTTTAAGGACTTTTGTGTCAATAAAAAGGGTATTTATAGGCTAACTCTAGGTAATAGCAAAGAAATAATGTAATAAAATATCATGGGAAAAGAGGAATATTCTGCATTCAGTGTTTGAAATTATTATGCCACTCAGCTTAGCAAAATAGGAATTCTAAGCTATGTGGACACTTTGTATTGACTAATAAGCACCATTAGAACACTCTTAGGGAAATATTTAAAGGGATACTCTACTCCCAGAATGTTTATTATTTAAAAAGATAGATAATCCCTTTATTACTTATTCCCCAGTTTTGCATAACCAGCACAGTTATATTAATACACTTTTTACCTTTGTGATTACCTTGTATCTAAGCCTCTGCAGACTGCCCCCTCATCTCAGTTCTTTTGCCAATATTGCATTTTAGCCAACCCGTGTTGACTCATAAATAACTCCACAGGAGTGAGCACAATATTATCTATATGGCCCACATGAACTAACGCTGTTTTGCTATGAAAAACTGTTAAAATACACTGAGATAAAAGGTGACCTTCAAGGATATAGACATTAGCATACGAGTCATCTAGGTTTAGCTTTCAACAAAGAATACCAAGAGAAAAAAAATAATCAAATTTGATAATAAAAGTATATTGGAAAGTTGTTTAAAATTGCCTGCCCTATCTGAATCATGAAAGCTTAAATTTGATTAGACTGTAACTTTAATTTTATTGAATGTTTCATGGTACGTATTATCCCATCATTGCCAAATAATTTTTGTAGATTTAAATATTCAATATTAATAAAAATGCCTAATCTCACCTACACATTTTAAATTGACATGAGACCACAGTTTAAAAACTTTGGTAAAATATGGGTTGTCTTAAAAGAGGGTTATATTTAGTTGAGCCAAACAACTTTGTCATAAACTCCTTGTGAGAGTCATGCAAGTCCATTTAATCTGATGGCGAATATCAGACTCCTACAATTGGTGTATGCTAAGATACGCAGGATAAACCTATATTACCACTTTTCTTTTGTTAACAAATCTATGCTGTTATGTTTACTTTACTGAAAAATGCTAATCTTTTTGAATTTACCTTAGTTGTTACTGCAACCATTAGAATGTCTGTTCACTGCACTTAATTGGCCAATTAACTAATTGACAGCAACAATAATATTAACCCCTTAAAGGGACACTGAACCCACATTTTTTATTTCGTTATTCAGATAGAACATGAAATTTTAAGCAACTTTCTAATTTACTCCTATTATCAAATTTTCTTTATTCTCTTGGTATCTTTATTTGAAATGCAAGAATGTAAGTTTAGATGCCGGCCCATTTTTGGTGAACAACCTGGGTTGTCCTTGCTGATTGGTGGATAAATTCATCCACCAATAAAAAAAGTGCTGTCCAGAGGACTGAACCAAAAAAAAAAAAAAAAAAAGCTTAGATGCCTTCTTTTTCAAATAAAGATAGCAAGAGAACGAAGAAAAATTGATAATAGGAGTAAATTAGAAAGTTGCTTAAAATTGCATGCTCTATCTGAATCATGAAAGAAAAAAATTAGGTTCAGTGTCCCTTTAAGCAATAATGAGGAAAAGGGACATTTCTCTTACATGGTGTATCCAGTCCACGGATTCATCCTTACTTGTGGGATATTCTCAATCCCTACAGGAAGTGGCAAAGAGAGCACACAGCAGAGCTGTCCATATAGCTCCCCTCAGGCTCCGCCCCCCCAGTCATTCTCTTTGCCGCTCTAACAAGTAGCATCTCCACGGGAGGGTAAAGAGTATGTGGTGTTAGATTTGTAGTTTTTATTTCTTCAATCAAGAGTTTGTTATTTTAAAATAGTGCCGGTTTGTACTATTTACTCTAAGGCAGAAAGTGATGAAGATTTCTGCTGAGAGGAAAAAGATTTTAGCATGTTGTAACTAAAATCCATTGCTGTTCCCACACAGGACTGTTGAGTACCGAAGAACTTCAATTGGGGGGAACAGTTTGCAGGCTTAACTGCTTAAGGTATGCTCAGTCACTTTTTTCTAACAAGACTTGGTAATGCTAGAAGACTGACAGAAATCCCCATGTGGGAAGGTAAGCCATATTCTGAAACTCAGTATAGAAGGATGGCTTAGTTAAAAGGGCTTAAATCACTGGTGGACACTGTTATGGGGAAAATCGATTATTTTTTAATATAATCTGATGTTTGCACAAGTGTTTATCATGTTTGGAACACTTTCTAGGGGTTTTATACGCCTGGCATAATTTTAGACACCTAAATTGACTTAGGAAGGCCCCACAACTCTGGAGTGAAGAGGGAGGGGACCTAATTTTCACGCCTCAGTTGCGCAGTTGTTTTGCAAGTCAGCTTCCTGCAGCTTCACATGTAGAGTCCAGAGATTGCAGAAGGACTTCAGGGAGGCTTATTTCTCTTGTTAAGTGTAGTCAGTCCACGGGTCATCCATTACTTATGGAATATATCTCTTCCTAACAGGAAGCTGCAAGAGGGTCACCCAAGCAGAGCTGCTATATAGCTCCTCCCCTCACATGTCATATTCAGTCATTCTCTTGCAGCCTAACTAAAGATAGGTCGCTGTGAGAGGTCTGTGGTGTTTTTTAACTTAGTTTATTTCTTCAATCAAAAGTTTGTTATTTTAAATGGCACCGGAGTGTGCTGTTTGTTCTCAGGCAGCATTAGAAGAAGAATCTGCCTGCGTTTTCTATGATCTTAGCAGACGTAACTAAGATCCACTGGCTGTTCTCATCTGAGGAGTGAGGTAACTTCAGAAAAGGGGAATAGCATGCAGGGCCCCCCTGCAAACGAGGTATGTGCAGTAAATTATTTTTCTGAGGAATGGAATTGACTGAGAAAATACTGCTGATACCAATGTAACGTAAGTTCAGCCTTAAATGCAGTGATAGCGACTGGTATCAGGCTGATGTGTGTGTGTACACTGAATGTATTTCTTCTGTTATGTGTGATCAGTCCACGGGTCATCATTACTTCTGGGATATAACTCCTCCCCAACAGGAAATGCAAGAGGATTCACCCAGCAGAGCTGCATATAGCTCCTCCCCTCTACGTCACTCCCAGTCATTCTCTTGCACCCAACGACTAGATAGGATGTGTGAGAGGACTATGGTGATTATACTTAGTTTTTATAACTTCAATCAAAAGTTTGTTATTTTACAATAGCACCGGAGCGTGTTATTGCCTCTCTGGCAGAGTTTGAAGAAGAATCTACCAGAGTTTTTTACTATGATTTTAACCGGAGTAGTTAAGATCATATTGCTGTTTCTCGGCCATCTGAGGGAGGTAAAAGCTTCAGATCAGGGGACAGCGGGCAGATGAATCTGCATTGAGGTATGTAGCAGTTTTTATTTTCTGAATGGAATTGATGAGAAAATCCTGCCATACCGTTATAATGACATGTATGTATACTCTACACTTCAGTATTCTGGGGATGGTACTTCACTGGAATTACTCTGTAAAAAGTACATTAAACCTCTTAATAGGTATTTATTATGTTAAACGTTTTTGCTGGAATGTAGAATCGTTTACATTTTCTAGGTACTGAGTGAATAAATGTTTGGGCATTATTTTTCCACTTGGCAGTTGCTTGTTTTAATTGTGACAGTTTCGTTTCTCTCTCACTGCTGTGTGTGAGGGGGAGGGGCCGTTTTTGGCGCTCTTTGCTACGCATCAAAAATTTCCGGTCAGTTACTCTTGTATTTCCTGCATGATCCGGTTCATCTCTAACAGAACTCAGGGGTCTTCAAACTTCTTTGAAGGGAGGTAGATTCTCTCAGCAGAGCTGTGAGATTTATATATTGACTGTGATTAAAAACGTTGCTCTGTTATTTTTACGTTTCAAATTTAATTATTGTTACTTTACTAATGGGAACAAACCTTTGCTAAAAGTTGTGTTGTTTCAAGGATTGATGCTATAACAGTTTTTCAGTTCATTATTTCAACTGTCATTTAATCGTTTAGTGCTTCTTTGAGGCACAGTACGTTTTTGTTAAATAAGATTATAACCAAGTTGCAAGTTTATTTGCTAGTGTGTTAAACATGTCTGATTCAGAGGAAGATACCTGTGTCATTTGTTCCAATGCCAAGGTGGAGCCCAATAGAAATTTATGTACTAACTGTATTGATGCTACTTTAAATAAAAGCCAATCTGTACAAATTGAACAAATTTCACCAAACAGCGAGGGGAGAGTTATGCCGACTAACTCGCCTCACGTGTCAGTACCTGCATCTCCCGCCCGGGAGGTGCGTGATATTGTGACGCCTAGTACATCTGGGCGGCCATTACAGATAACATTACAAGATATGGCTACTGTTATGACTGAAGTTTTGGCTAAATTACCAGAATTAAGGGGCAAGCGTGATCACTCTGGGGTGAGAACAGAGTGCGCTGATAATACTAGAGCCATGTCTGATACTGCGTCACAGCTTGCAGAGCATGAGGACGGAGAGCTTCATTCTGTGGGTGACGGTTCTGATCCAAACAGATTGGATTCAGATATTTCAAATTTTAAATTTAAATTGGAGAACCTCCGTGTATTACTAGGGGAGGTTTTAGCGGCTCTTAATGATTGTAACACTGTTGCAATACCAGAGAAATTGTGTAGGTTGGATAAATACTTTGCGGTACCGGCGAGTACTGACGTTTTTCCTATACCTAAGAGACTAACTGAAATTGTTACTAAGGAGTGGGATAGACCCGGTGTGCCGTTCTCACCCCCTCCAATATTTAGAAAGATGTTTCCAATAGACGCCACCACACGGGACTTATGGCAAACGGTCCCTAAGGTGGAGGGAGCAGTTTCTACTTTAGCTAAGCGTACCACTATCCCGGTGGAGGATAGCTGTGCTTTTTCAGATCCAATGGATAAAAAATTAGAGGGTTACCTTAAGAAAATGTTTGTTCAACAAGGTTTTATATTGCAACCCCTTGCATGCATCGCGCCGATTACGGCTGCGGCAGCATTTTGGATGGAGTCTCTGGAAGAGAACCTTAGTTCAGCTACGCTGGACGACATTACGGACAGGCTTAGAGTCCTTAAACTAGCTAATTCATTCATTTCGGAGGCCGTAGTACATTTAACCAAACTTACGGCTAAGAACTCAGGATTCGCCATTCAGGCACGTAGGGCGCTGTGGCTAAAATCCTGGTCAGCTGATGTAACTTCTAAGTCCAAATTACTTAATATACCTTTCAAAGGGCAAACTTTATTTGGGCCCGGTTTGAAAGAAATTATCGCTGACATTACAGGAGGTAAGGGCCACGCCCTGCCTCAAGACAAAGCCAAAGCTAAGGCTAGACAGTCTAATTTTCGTCCCTTTCGGAATTTCAAAGCAGGAGCAGCACCAACTTCCACTGCACCAAAACAGGAGGGAGCCATTGCTCGTTACAGACAAGGCTGGAAACCTAACCAGTCCTGGAACAAGGGCAAGCAGGCCAGGAAACCTGCTGCTGCCCCTAAGACAGCATGAATCGAGGGCCCCCGATCCGGGACCGGATCTAGTGGGGGGCAGACTCTCTCTCTTCGCCCAGGCTTGGGCAAGAGATGTTCAGGATCCCTGGGCGCTAGAGATCATATCTCAGGGATACCTTCTAGACTTCAAATTCTCTCCCCCAAGAGGGAGATTTCATCTGTCAAGGTTGTCAACAAACCAGATAAAGAAAGAAGCGTTTCTACGCTGTGTACAAGATCTGTTATTAATGGGAGTGATCCATCCGGTTCCGCGGTCGGAACAAGGACAAGGGTTTTACTCAAACCTGTTTGTGGTTCCCAAAAAAGAGGGAACTTTCAGGCCAATCTTGGATTTAAAGATCCTAAACAAATTCCTAAGAGTTCCATCGTTCAAAATGGAAACTATTCGGACAATCTTACCCATGATCCAAAAGGGTCAGTACATGACCACAGTGGATTTAAAGGATGCTTACCTTCACATACCGATTCACAAAGATCATTACCGGTATCTAAGGTTTGCCTTCTTAGACAGGCATTACCAGTTTGTAGCTCTTCCATTCGGATTGGCTACGGCTCCAAGAATCTTCACAAAGGTTCTGGGTGCCCTTCTGGCGGTACTAAGACCGCGAGGAATTTCGGTAGCTCCGTACCTAGACGACATTCTGATACAAGCTTCAAGCTTTCAAACTGCCAAGTCTCATACAGAGTTAGTTCTGGCATTTCTAAGGTCGCATGGATGGAAAGTGAACGAAAAGAAGAGTTCTCTCTTTCCTCTCACAAGAGTTCCATTCTTGGGGACTCTTATAGATTCTGTAGAAATGAAGATTTATCTGACAGAAGACAGATTAACAAAGCTTCTAAATGCATGCCGTGTCCTTCATTCCATTCAACTCCCGTCAGTAGCTCAATGCATGGAGGTGATCGGCTTAATGGTAGCAGCAATGGACATAGTACCCTTTGCACGTCTACATCTCAGACCGCTGCAATTATGCATGCTGAGTCAGTGGAATGGGGATTACTCAGACTTGTCCCCTACTCTGAATCTGGATCAAGAGACCAGAAACTCTCTTCTATGGTGGCTTTCTCGGCCACATCTGTCCAGGGGGATGCCATTCAGCAGGCCGGACTGGACAATTGTAACAACAGACGCCAGCCTACTAGGTTGGGGCGCTGTCTGGAATTCTCTGAAGGCTCAGGGACAATGGAATCAGGAGGAAAGTCTCCTACCAATAAACATTCTGGAATTGAGAGCAGTTCTCAATGCCCTTCTGGCTTGGCCCCAGTTAAAAACTCGGGGGTTCATCAGGTTTCAGTCGGACAACATCACGACTGTAGCTTACATCAACCATCAAGGAGGGACAAGAAGCTCCCTAGCAATGATGGAAGTATCAAAGATAATTCGCTGGGCAGAGTCTCACTCTTGCCACCTGTCAGCAATCCACATCCCGGGAGTGGAGAATTGGGAGGCGGATTTCTTGAGTCGCCAGACTTTTCATCCGGGGGAGTGGGAACTTCATCCGGAGGTCTTTGCCCAGATACTTCGACGTTGGGGCAAACCAGAGATAGATCTCATGGCGTCTCGCCAGAACGCCAAACTTCCTCGCTACGGGTCCAGATCCAGGGATCCGGGAGCGGTTCTGATAGATGCTTTGACAGCACCTTGGAACTTCGGGAGGGCTTATGTGTTTCCACCCTTCCCGCTGCTTCCTCGATTGATTGCCAAAATCAAACAGGAGAGAGCATCAGTGATTCTAATAGCGCCTGCATGGCCACGCAGGACTTGGTATGCAGATCTAGTGGACATGTCATCCTGTCCGCCTTGGTCTCTACCTCTAAGACAGGACCTTCTGATACAGGGTCCATTCAAACATCAAAATCTAACTTCTCTGAAGCTGACTGCTTGGAAATTGAACGCTTGATTTTATCAAAACGTGGTTTTTCTGAGTCGGTTATTGATACCCTGATACAGGCTAGGAAGCCTGTTACCAGAAGGATTTACCATAAGATATGGCGTAAATACCTATACTGGTGCGAATCCAAAGGTTACTCCTGGAGTAAGGTTAGGATTCCTAGGATATTGTCCTTTCTACAAGAAGGTTTAGAAAAGGGTTTATCGGCTAGTTCATTAAAGGGACAGATCTCAGCTCTGTCCATCTTGTTGCACAGGCGTCTGTCAGAAAATCCAGACGTCCAGGCCTTTTGTCAGGCTTTAGCTAGAATCAAGCCTGTGTTTAAAACTGTTGCTCCGCCATGGAGTTTAAACCTTGTTCTTAACGTTCTACAAGGAGTTCCGTTTGAACCCCTTCATTCCATTGATATAAAGTTGTTATCTTGGAAAGTGTTATTTTTAATGGCTATTTCTTCGGCTCGGAGAGTCTCTGAGTTATCAGCCTTACATTGTGATTCTCCTTATTTGATTTTTCATTCAGATAAGGTAGTTCTGCGTACTAAACCTGGGTTCTTACCTAAGGTAGTCACTAACAGGAACATCAATCAAGAGATCGTGGTTCCTTCCCTGTGCCCGAATCCTTCTTCAAAGAAGGAACGTCTTCTACACAATCTGGATGTAGTTCGGGCCCTCAAGTTCTACTTGCAGGCAACTAAGGATTTTCGACAAACGTCTTCCCTGTTTGTCGTGTACTCTGGTCAGAGGAGAGGTCATAAGGCTTCGGCTACCTCTCTCTCCTTCTGGCTTCGTAGCATAATTCGTTTAGCCTATGAGACTGCTGGACAGCAGCCTCCTGAAAGAATTACAGCTCATTCTACTAGAGCTGTGGCTTCCACTTGGGCCTTTAAGAATGAGGCCTCTGTTGAACAGATTTGCAAGGCTGCAACTTGGTCTTCGCTTCATACTTTTTCCAAATTTTACAAATTTGACACTTTTGCTTCTTCGGAGGCTATTTTTGGGAGAAAGGTTCTTCAGGCAGTGGTTCCTTCTGTATAATGAGCCTGCCTATCCCTCCCGTCATCCGCGTACTTTTGCTTTGGTATTGGTATCCCAGAAGTAATGATGACCCGTGGACTGATCACACATAACAGAAGAAAACATAATTTATGCTTACCTGATAAATTCCTTTCTTCTGTTGTGTGATCAGTCCACGGCCCGCCCTGTTTTTTAAGGCAGGTAAATATTTTTTAAATTATACTCCAGTCACCACTTCACCCTTGGTTTCTCCTTTCTCGTTGATTCTTGGTCGAATGACTGGGAGTGACGTAGAGGGGAGGAGCTATATGCAGCTCTGCTGGGTGAATCCTCTTGCATTTCCTGTTGGGGAGGAGTTATATCCCAGAAGTAATGATGACCCGTGGACTGATCACACAACAGAAGAAAGGAATTTATCAGGTAAGCATAAATTATGTTTTTTCTAAGGAATGGAATTGACTCTGAAAATACTGTTAATACTGAAATAATGTATGAGCCTTAACTGCAGTAAAAGCGACTGGTAGCAGGCTTATTAATAACACTTCATAACTTTTAAAATGTATGTTCAAAACATTTAATGGCATGTTAATCGTTTTTTGTGAGGTACTTGGTGATAAAACTTATTGGGGCATGATTTTTACCACATGGCCATCTTTATTTTCTGCATAGAAACAGTTATCTGAGCTTCCCCACTGTTGTAATATGAGTGGGAGGGGCCTATTTTAGCGCTTTTTTGCGGAGTAAAAATTCAGTCACAATCTGTCTACTTCATCCTCCATGATCCAGATCGTCTCTAGAGAGCTCAGGGGTCTTCAAAATTCATTTTGAGGGAGGTAATCAGTCACAGCAGACCTGTGACAGTGTGTTTTGACTGTGTTAAAAACGTTAATTATTAAATTGTTATCCGTTTTTGGGTATTAAGGGGTTAATCATCCATTTGCTGGTGGGTGCAATCCTTTGCTAACTTAATACATTTACTGTGAAAAATTGGTTGCTATAACTATTTTGGTTCATTGTTATTTCAACTGTGACAGCTTTTTGTGCTTCTTAAAGGCACAGTAGCGTTTTTTATATTGCTTGTAAATTTATTTAGAAAAGTATTTCCAAGCTTGCTAGTCTCATTGCTAGTCTGTTTAAACATGTCTGACTCAGATGAATATCTTTGTTCACTATGTTTAAAGGCCAATGTGGAGCCCAATAGAAATTTGTGTACTAATTGCATTGATGTTACTTTAAATAAAAGTCAATCTTTACATGTAAAGAAATTATCACCAGACAACGAGGGGGAAGTTATGCCGACTAACTCTCCTCACGTGTCAGTACCTTCGCCTCCCGCTCAGGAGGTGCGTGATTTTGTGGCGCCAAGTACATCAGGGAGGCCCTTACAAATCACTTTGCAAGACATGGCTACTGTTATGACAGAAGTATTATCTAAATTGCCAGAATTAAGAGGCAAGCGCGATAGCTCTGGGTTAAGGACAGAGCGCGCGGATGAGGTGAGAGCCATGTCAGATACTGCGTCACAGTTTGCAGAACATGAAGACGGAGAGCTTCATTCTGTGGGTGACGGATCTGATCCAGGGAGACTGGATTCAGAGATTTCTAATTTTAAATTTAAGCTTGAGAACCTCCGCATATTGCTAGGGGAGGTATTAGCGGCTCTGAATGATTGTAACACGGTTGCAATTCTATTATGTAGGTTGGATAGATACTATGCGGTACCGGTGTGTACTGACGTGTTTCCTATACCTAAAAGGCTTACAGAGATTATTAGCAAGGAGTGGGATAGACCTGGTGTGCCTTTTTCCCCTCCTCCCATATTTAGGAAAATGTTTCCTATAGACGCCACCACACGAGACTTATGGCAGACGGTCCCTAAGGTGGAGGGAGCAGTTTCTACTTTGGCTAAGCGTACCACTATCCCGGTGGAGGATAGTTGTGCCTTTTCAGATCCAATGGATAAGAAATTAGAGGGTTACCTTAAGAAAATGTTTGTTCAACAAGGTTTTATCTTACAGCCCCTTGCATGCATTGCGCCTGTCACTGCTGCGGCGGCATTCTGGTTTGAGTCTCTGGAAGAGGCCATTCGCACAGCTCCATTGGATGAAATTATGAACAAGCTTAAAGCACTTAAGCTAGCTAACGCATTTGTTTCTGATGCCGTCGTACATTTAACCAAACTTACGGCTAAGAACTCCGGATTCGCCATCCAAGCGCGCAGAGCGATGTGGCTTAAATCCTGGTCAGCTGACGTGACTTCTAAATTGCTTAATATTCCTTTCAAAGGGCAGACCTTATTCGGGCCCGGCTTGAAAGAAATTATAGCTGACATTACGGGAGGTAAGGGCCATGCTCTACCTCAGGACAGGGCCAAATCAAAGGCCAAACAGTCTAATTTTCGTGCCTTTTGTAACTTCAAGGCAGGAGCAGCATCAACTTCCTCCGCTCCAAAACAGGAAGGAGCTGTTGCTCGTTACAGACAGGGCTGGAAAGTTAACCAGTCCTGGAACAAGGGCAAGCAGGCCAAGAAACCTGCTGCTGCCCCTAAGACAGCATGAAGAGAGGGCCCCCTATCCGGAAACGGATCTAGTGGGGGGCAGACTTTCTCTCTTCTCCCAGGCTTGGGCAAGAGATGTCCAGGATCCCTGGGCGTTGGAGATCATATCTCAGGGATATCTCCTGGACTTCAAAACTTCTCCTCCACGAGGGAGATTTCATCTTTCAAGGTTATCAGCAAACCAAATAAAGAAAGAGGCGTTTCTACGCTGTGTACAAGACCTCTTACTAATGGGGGTGATCCACCCAGTTCCGCGGACGGAACACGGGCAAGGATTCTATTCAAATCTATTTGTGGTTCCCAAGAAAGAGGGAACCTTCAGACCAATCTTGGACTTAAAAATCCTAAACAAATTCCTAAGAGTTCCATCATTCAAAATGGAAACTATTCGAACCATCCTTCCCATGATCCAAGAGGGTCAGTACATGACCACAGTGGACTTAAAGGATGCCTACCTTCACATACCGATTCACAAGGATCATTATCGGTACCTAAGATTTGCTTTCCTAGACAGGCATTACCAGTTTGTAGCTCTTCCCTTCGGATTAGCTACGGCTCCAAGAATCTTTACAAAAGTTCTGGGCTCACTTCTGGCGGTACTAAGACAGCGAGGCATAGCGGTGACTCCGTACCTAGATGACATTCTGATACAAGCGTCAAGTTTTCAAACTGCCAAGTCTCATACAGAGATAGTTCTGGCATTTCTGAGGTCGCATGGGTGGAAGGTGAACGTGGAAAAGAGTTCTCTATTACCACTTACAAGGGTTCCCTTTCTAGGGACTCTTATAGATTCTGTAGAGATGAAAATTTACCTGACGGAGGCCAGGTTATCAAAACTTCTAAATGCTTGCCGTGTCCTTCATTCCATTCCACACCCGTCAGTAGTTCAGTGCATGGAAGTAATCGGCTTAATGGTAGCGGCAATGGACATAGTTCCATTTGCGCGCCTGCATCTCAGACCGCTGCAATTGTGCATGCTAAGTCAGTGGAATGGGGATTACTCAGATTTGTCCCCCCTGCTAAATCTGGATCAAGAGACCAGAGATTCTCTTCTATGGTGGCTTTCTCGGCCACATCTGTCCAAGGGGATGACCTTTCGCAGGCCAGATTGGACGATTGTAACAACAGACGCCAGCCTTCTAGGCTGGGGCGCAGTCTGGAACTCCCTGAAGGCTCAGGGACTATGGAATCAGGAGGAGAAACTCCTCCCAATAAATATTCTGGAATTAAGAGCAATATTCAATGCTCTCCTAGCTTGGCCTCAGTTAGCAACTCTGAGGTTCATCAGATTTCAGTCGGACAACATCACGACTGTGGCTTACATCAACCATCAAGGGGGAACCAGAAGTTCCCTAGCGATGTTGGAAGTCTCAAAGATAATTCGCTGGGCAGAGTCTCACTCTTGCCACCTGTCAGCGATTTACATCCCAGGCGTGGAGAACTGGGAGGTGGATTTTCTAAGTCGCCAGACTTTTCATCCGGGGGAGGGGGAACTTCATCCGGAGGTCTTTGCTCAACTGATTCATCGTTGGGGCAAACCAGATCTGGATCTCATGGCGTCTCGCTAGAACGCCAAGCTTCCTTGTTACGGATCCAGGTCCAGGGACCCGGGAGCGGTGCTGATAGATGCTCTGACAGCCCCTTGGGTCTTCAACATGGCTTATGTGTTTCCACCATTTCCGATGCTTCCTCGTTTGATTGCCAAGATCAAACAGGAGAGAGCTTTGGTGATTCTGATAGCGCCTGCGTGGCCACGCAGGACCTGGT
Source organism: Bombina bombina (assembly GCF_027579735.1). NCBI lineage: Eukaryota > Metazoa > Chordata > Amphibia > Anura > Bombinatoridae > Bombina > Bombina bombina. Next base: position 3,565 of record NW_026511371.1, on the reverse strand, counting down.
ATGCAGACCTAGTGGACATGTCGTCCTGCCCACCGTGGTCTCTGCCTCTGAGACAGGACCTTCTAATTCAGGGTCCTTTCAACCATCCAAATCTAATTTCTCTGAGGCTGACTGCATGGAGATTGAACGCTTGATTCTATCAAAGCGTGGCTTCTCGGAGTCGGTTATTGATACCTTAATACAGGCTAGGAAGCCTGTTACCAGAAGAATTTACCATAAGATATGGAGTAAATATTTATATTGGTGCGAATCCAAGAGTTACTCATGGAGTAAGGTTAGGATTCCTAGGATATTGTCTTTTCTACAAGAGGGTTTAGAAAAGGGCTTATCTGCTAGTTCGTTAAAGGGACAGATTTCTGCTCTGTCTATTCTTCTACACAAACGTCTGGCAGAAGTTCCAGACGTTCAGGCTTTTTGTCAGGCTTTAGCTAGGATTAAGCCTGTGTTTAAGACTGTTGCTCCGCCGTGGAGCTTAAACTTAGTTCTTAACGTTCTTCAAGGCGTTCCATTTGAACCCCTTCATTCCATTGATATCAAGCTGTTATCCTGGAAGGTTCTGTTTTTGATGGCTATTTCCTCGGCTCGAAGAATCTCTGAGTTATCTGCCTTACATTGTGATTCTCCTTATCTGATTTTTCATTCAGACAAGGTAGTTCTGCCTACTAAACCTGGGTTCTTACCTAAGGTAGTTACTAACATGAATATCAATCAAGAGATTGTTGTTCCATCACTGTGTCCTAACCCTTCTTCAAAGAAGGAACGACTTTTGCATAATCTGGACGTAGTCCGTGCCCTGAAGTTCTATTTGCAGGCAACTAAAGATTTTCGTCAAACTTCTTCCCTGTTTGTCGTTTACTCTGGACAGAGAAGAGGTCAAAAGGCTTCGGCTACCTCTCTCTCTTTTTGGCTTCGTAGCATAATACGTTTAGCCTATGAGACTGCTGGACAGCAGCCTCCTGAAAGGATTACAGCTCATTCTACTAGAGCTGTGGCTTCCACCTGGGCCTTTAAAAATGAGGCCTCTGTTGAACAGATTTGCAAGGCTGCAACTTGGTCTTCACTTCACACTTTTTCAAAATTTTACAAATTTGACACTTTTGCTTCTTCGGAGGCTATTTTTGGGAGAAAGGTGCTTCAGGCAGTGTTTCCTTCTGTTTAAGGTTCCTGCCTTGTCCCTCCCTTCATCCGTGTACTTTAGCTTTGGTATTGGTATTCCATAAGTAATGGATGACCCGTGGACTGACTACACTTAACAAGAGAAAACATAATTTATGCTTACCTGATAAATTTATTTCTCTTGTAGTGTAGTCAGTCCACGGCCCGCCCTGTCTTTAAGGCAGATCTAAATTTTAATTAAACTCCAGTCACCACTGCACCCTATGGTTTCTCCTTTCTCATCTGGTTTTGGTCGAATGACTGAATATGACATGTGAGGGGAGGAGCTATATAGCAGCTCTGCTTGGGTGATCCTCTTGCAGCTTCCTGTTAGGAAGAGATATATTCCATAAGTAATGGATGACCCGTGGACTGACTACACTACAAGAGAAATAAATTTATCAGGTAAGCATAAATTATGTTTTTCGTTCCAAAACTAATCCCCAAGGAAGGTAGGGCCACAGCAGAGACTGTGGCATCGTGCTGTAGTGTGTTAAACCGGTGGCAGCTTCAATTTGCTCTGGTTTGGGCAATAAGGGGTTAATTGGCTTGAAACTTGGTGTGCAATCTTTTCAAAGCATTAGGATCATATGGTGTAAATTTCATAAAGATCGGATGTTTTTTTGAGATTTGAAAGGTATCTAAACATTTTAATGACCATGCAGTGACACTTAAAAATGTAGCCCAAGATGATTCTTTGACGGAAGGTAATGAGGATAGTCTTCCTTCCTCTCCCCATGTGTCTACACCAGTTACACCCGTGCAAGCGTTGCCTAGTACCTCTAGCGCATTGTGCCCTATTACATTACAACAATTAGCAGCAGTCATGGATAATTCCCTTGCAGCATTTCTATCCAAACTGCCAGTTTTTCCAAAAAAGCGTGATAGCTCAGTTTTAAGAACGGAGGATGAGCAATCAGAAGCTTTGGATGATTTATCTGTAGTACCCTCACAACACTCTGAAGTGGCAGTGAGGGATGGTCTGTCCGAGGGAGAAATTTCTGACACAGGAAAAATTTCTCAGCGGGCAGAGTTAGATTCATTAGCGTTTAAATTTAAGCTGGAACACCTCCGCGTCTTGCTTAAGGAGGTTTTAGCTACGCTAGATGATTGTGACCCCATGGTGGTCCCAGAAAAATTGTGTAAAATGTACAGATTTTTAGAGGTCCCTGTATACACTGATGCGTTTCCGATCCCAAAGAGGGTGGCGGATATTTTGACTAAGGAGTGGGAGAGACCAGGTGTACCTTTTGTCCCTCCCCCCTATCTTTAAGAAAATGTTCCCCATAAATGACCCCAGGCGGGACGCGTGGCAGATGGTCCCTAAGGTAGAGGGAGCAGTTTCAACACTTGCTAAGCGTACAACTATACCAATAGAAGACAGTTGTGCTTTTAAAGACCCTATGGATAAAAAATTGGAAGGTTTGCTGAAGAAAATGTTTGTTCAGCAAGGTTTCCTTCTCCAGCCAATTGCCTGCATTATTCCTGTAACTACTGCAGCGGCTTTTTGGTTTGAGGCGCTGGAGGAGTCGCTCCAGAGGGAGACTTCATATGACAAAGTCATGGATAGAATTCACGCTCTAAAGCTGGCTAATTCTTTTATCACTGATGCCGCTTTCCAATTAGCTAAGTTAGCTGCGAAAAATTCAGGTTTTGCCATTATGGCGCGAAGAGCGCTTTGGCTCAAATCATGGTCGGCGGACGTGTCGTCCAAAACAAAGTTACTAAACATTCCTTTCAAGGGAAAGACCCTTTCTTTCATGTAATTAGCAAGAGTCCATGAGCTAGTGACGTATGGGATATACATTCCTACCAGGAGGTGCAAAGTTTCCCAAACCTCAAAATGCCTATAAATACACCCCTCACCACACCCACAAATCAGTTTTTACAAACTTTGCCTCCTATGGAGGTGGTGAAGTAAGTTTGTGCTAGATTCTACGTTGATATGCGCTCCGCAGCAGGTTGGAGCCCGGTTTTCCTCTCAGCGTGCAGTGAATGTCAGAGGGATGTGAGGAGAGTATTGCCTATTTGAATGCAGTGATCTCCTTCTACGGGGTCTATTTCATAGGTTCTCTGTTATCGGTCGTAGAGATTCATCTCTTACCTCCCTTTTCAGATCGACGATATACTCTTATATATACCATTTCCTCTACTGATTCTCGTTTCAGTACTGGTTTGGCTTTCTACTACATGTAGATGAGTGTCCTGGGGTAAGTAAGTCTTATTTTCTGTGACACTCTAAGCTATGGTTGGGCACTTTTATATAAAGTTCTAAATATATGTATTCAAACATTTATTTGCCTTGACTCAGGATGTTCAACGTTCCTTATTTCAGACAGTCAGTTTCATATTTGGGATAATGCATATGAATAAATCATTTTTTTCTTACCTTAAAAATTTGACTTTTCCC